>NW_005872189.1:47674-50588 GCF_000147115.1 Myotis lucifugus
GTGCTCCCTGTAGGTAGCTGACTTTCTTCTCTGCTGCTTTTAAGATTCTTTCTTTGTCTTTGCTCTGGCATTTTAATTATGATGTGTCTTGGTGTGGTCCTCTTTGGATTCCTTTTGTTTGGGGTTCTTTGCGCTTCCTGGACTTGTAAGTCTCTTTCTTTCACCAGGTAGGAGAAGTTTTCTGTCATTATTTCTTCAAATAGGTTTTCAATATCTTGCTCTCTCTCTTCTTCTGGCATCCCCATAATTCGGATGTTGGTACGCTTGAAGCTGTCCCAGAGGCTCCTTACACTATCTTCGTATTTTTGGATTCTTTTTTCATTATGCTTTTCCGGTTGGGTGTTTTTTTTGCTTCCTCGTATTACAAATCGTTGACTTGATTCTTGCGATCCTCTAGTCTGCTGTTGGGATTCTATAAAATATTCTTTATTTCAGTTAGTGCATGCTTAATTTCTAGTTGGTCCTTTATCACAACCTCGAGGGTCTCATTAGATTTCTTGTAGGTCTCATTAAGTTTATCGGCAGTTTCTAGAAAATTCTTGAAAAACCTTAAAAGTGTGGTTTTGAATTCTATATCCAGTAGTTTGCTTTCCTCCATATCTGTCATTTGTGTCCTTTTTCTTTGTCTCTGCATTTTTTATGCTTCCCTGTGTTGATAAAGTGGTTTTCTGTGCTAAGTATCCTCTAGGGCCCAGTGGTTCAGCCTCCCCAAAACCTGAGGAGGACACTCTTGGTGCACCCCCTTGTGGTCTTTGTGCACAGTCTTGTTGTAGTTAATCCTTGATTGTTGTAGGTAACACTGGGAGGAATTGACCTCCAGGCCAATGGCTATGAGAATCAGCTGTGTCTGCAGTGGGAGAACTTCTGTGCTGGAGACACCCCTCTGGGGCAAGACTTTCTTCAATGGGGCTTTGGTGCTCACTGAGTCTGCCCCCTGAGTGTGTCCTTTATGGTTCCACGGAGCTGCAAACTGAATGGTCCCACTCTGACCTCTGGGTGGCTCTTGGCTCCTGGATCTCTAGGGAGGTGCTAATCTAGCCTCTGCCTTAGGCTATCCAGCAAAAGCCTCCCTGCAGGGCTTGGGCGGGGTGGGTCCCACGGGATCAACAGGGCGGGGCTAGCAGTTATGGCTGCTCTCAGAGGCTCCGCTTCTCAGTGTCCCGGCAATCGCTGCATGCTCCTCCGAGAGAAAGCTGCCCTCGAGTTCCGACCGATGCCAGACAGTCCCGCTTCTCCCGTATGAGTCTGGGTCCCCAGAGACTCACCCGGAACTGGAGCTCAGAGCCTGAGACTCCCTCCCGATTGAAAACGACAACTGCGCCCTCAGCCGCCAGCCCTCTCCGCATGCACCTCCGCATCTTAGTATTTTACTTCCATACTGCGCATCCTCTGAGTCTCGTTATGCTTTTCTCTTTCCTTCTAGTTGTGGAATTTCCACTCAGCCAGCCTTCCTGTGGTTCTGGATGATGTCCGTTCTGTCTTTTAGTTGTATTTTTGAAGTGGTTGTTCGAGGCAGCAAACTCTGGTCGAGTTGTTCTTTTATTTTATGGGGAAAGCATTCAGTCTTTCAAAGCTAAGTAAGATGTTAGCTGTCATTTCATTGTAGATACCTTTTATTTAATTGGGGAAGCCCCTCTATTCCTATTTTTCTGAGAATTTTTATAAAGGATTAATGTGGGGCCCTGGCCAATTTGGCTCAGTGAATAGAGCATCAGCCTGTGGACTCAAGGGTCCTGGGTTTGATTCTACAGTCTTTTTATATACTTTTAGTATTTTGTTAAGAATTTTTGTGTTTTTATGCATAAGAGATATTGGTCTTTAATTTTTTTTATATCTTGTAATGACTTTGCTTGTCTTCATCTGATTTTGATATCAGGGTAATGCTGTCATCGTAGAGTGAGTTGGCAAATATTTCTTCTTCTTCTTCTTTTTTGCAGAGTTTCAGAATGTTTGTATTAACTCTCCTTTAAAGATTTTATATAATTAATCACTGAAGCCATCTGGCCTGGGTTTTCATTGTGGGAAGGTTTTGTTTACTAAGTTAATCTCTTTACTTGTTAAAGGCTTATTTAAATTTCCAAATCTTCTTGAGACAGAAGTTTGTATCTGTGTTTTTGTAGAAAATTGTCCATTTCATTTAGGGTATTTAATTTGTTGGCTTACAATATCTATAATAATAAAAGTATAATATGCAAATTGACTGAACGACCAAATAGCAAAACGACCATCTGGATGACCTTTATGCACTGGTGCCAGGCCAGCCAAGGCGGGGTGCGATGTCATTGGTCGGGGGACCTTGCCATTGCCCCACAATCCCCCCCCTGCAGAGGGAGGCCCACGCCACTGGGGGGGGGGCGCTCCGCAATTGCCCCAAAGAGGGAGGCTCAGGTCACCCTCTGTGTAGCAATTGATTGTGGAGCCCTGGCTGGGTGGGTGTGGCCTCCCTCTGTTGGGTGATTGATCTGGGGGCCCCATGATTAATTGCCCCACAGCGGGAGGCCCAGGTCACTGGTCAGTGGCACTGTGGAGGGTGTGCGGGGCTGGCCAGCCATCGCCCTGCAGAGAGAGGTCCAGGCCAGTCAAATGATCTCACCCCACACCTGTTACCCACAGAGGGAGGGGACTGGTGGCATGGGATGGGGGGACAACAGAGCTGCACAGATGGAAAGCCCTGATAGGCCCTGATTGCCAGCCAGGCCTAGGGACCCTACCCAAGGTGTCTCGGATTGTGAGAGGGCGCAGGCTGGGCTGAGGGACACTTCCCCTTCCCCCATGCATGATTTCGTGCACCGGGCCTCTAGTCTACACTAATAAAAGAGAAACATGCAAATTGGTGTCACTCTGCTACCCTTCCCATTGGCTAATCAGCATATCCTTACTGCAAATTAACTGTCAGCCAAGATGGCGGCCGGCA
>NW_005872189.1:51944-53223 GCF_000147115.1 Myotis lucifugus
GCTCTGTGTGTGACAGGGTAGAAGACATAACCTCCCCCATTGGCTGTGCCTGAGTGTGACATGTGCAGCGCCCCAACCCCCTGATCTGCCCTGCTCTGTGTGTGACAGGGGGCGGTGCCCCAACTCCCCTATCGGCCCTACTCTGTGAGTGACAGGGGGGAGCTCCTCAACCCCCCTGATCGGCCCTGCTCTGTGCGTGACAGGGGGGAGCTCCCCAACCCCCTGATCGACCCTGCTCTGGGTGTGACAGGGTATGGAGCCCCAACCCCCCTGATGGGCCCTGCTCTGTGCGTGACAGGGGGGAGCTCCCCAACCCCCTGATCGACCCTGCTCTGGGTGTGACAGGGCATGGAGCCCCAACCCCCTGATCGGCCCTGCTCTGTGAGTGACTTGGGGCAGCGCCCCAACCCCCTGATTAGCCCTGCTCTGTGAGTGACAGGGGGGATCTCCCCAACCCCCCTGATGGGCCCTGCTCTATGCGTGAGAGGGGGCAGCACCCCAACCCCCTGATTGGCCCTGCTCTGTGAGTCACAGGGGTGACGCCGCAACCTCCCCATCGACCCTGCCTTGAGTGTGACAGGGGGCGGTGCCCCAACCCCCCAATCGGCTGTACCCTGAGCGTGACTGAGGGTGGCATCGCAACCTCCCGATCCGCCCTGCTCTGTGCATGACAGGGGGCGGCGCCCCAACTCCCCAATTGGCCCTGCTCTGAGCCTGACCAGGGGCTGCACCTAGGGATTGGGCATGCCTTCTGCCACCCGGGAGCAGGCCTAAGCCAGCAGGTTGCTATCTCCCGAGGGGTCCCAGACTGCGAGAGGGCACAGGGCAGGCTGGGGGACCCCCCAACCCCCCCCCCCGAGTGCACAAATTTTTGTGCACCGGGCCTCTAGTCTATATAATAAAAGCCCAGCGACCATTATAGCGGAATGACCAGTCACTATGACGTGTCGGCCACAGGGGCTGCCACCAGCACTGCTGCCAAGCTCAAGAACCTTGGGGCCAGTTGTGGGGCCAATACCAAGGAACCAGTAAAGAAGAACACAAAGGTGGCCACCGTGAGAATGCAGCTTGAGATGAACGCTTTGTAGGACAAATTCAATCAGCTGGGCACCAAGGCTGGCAGGTCAGGGTACCCCTCTCCACACTGTGACCCTCCCCACATGGCACCAGTCTTGGGCAGTGGGCTTTGGCCCGATCCACACGAGTGAGACTGAGAAGTGGGGTGGGGGGCATGGCCTGGTCACCTGTGGGTCCCTCTCAGCAGGGGCCAGCTCCTTGG
>NW_005872189.1:53323-55261 GCF_000147115.1 Myotis lucifugus
TGGTTGTGAGGGGCCTTGCAACTAGCTGGCTCCTGGGGGATCCCACTTCAAAGGAAACTTGGTCTTTGGTTCCTTAGTTCAGTCTATCCTGGCTAAAGAGGAGCAGCTGGGCACATTTTATGGGAGAATTAAGACTCTAAAACAGTGTGTTCTGTTCTGTGGAGATTGCTACCCAGTTGTCTTAAGCCTAAATTCTGGGTGATTGTGGGGCCTGGCTCTGCCACTGGGGCCCACATCTTCCAATTGGCCTGTATTTGTTGTAAGGGCCCAAAGAGAAGAAGGGGAACAAGTTTTTCAATGCAATGGATTTGACCAGCAGACAAAGGCGAGTGCCGGGCTGTGTCTAATGTACAAAAAGACACCAGCCCTGAGTCCGCCTGGCCAAAGGGAGCTCAGGGCCTATTTGCAGAGCCTTCTGGTGATTTCTGTTTCCTTGCTGAGGCTGTCCTCCCTGGGAAGCCTGGGGCCCATGCTCAGCTCCAGCTCAGTGGGTCTTCTCCAGGCCCCCCCCAAACCTCCCCCAGATCTGCCTCCATCAGGGGTGGGGCCTGGCTGGCCAACTGCTCATGGCCCCTCCCCTAGCTGGCCCAGCCCAAACGCTCCTGGCCAGCTGGACCTCACCATGCTTCTAGTTTCATAATATTCCCTTAAAGTTCTTTAAAATTTTTTTCTGAGTTCAATTGTGATAATCTCTTTGTCATTCCTGAATTTTGTAATTTGAATTGTCTCTGATTATCTTAGTCAGTCTAGCTAAAAGTCTGTCAATTTTGTTGATCTTTGCAAAGCTCTATTATTTGGTGTCATTGTTTTCTGTATTGTTTTTGTATTCTCTACTTTATTTATCCCACTCAAATTTATATTATTTTCATTCTTCTGCTTGCTTTTTTGCTGGAAGCCGTTCCACCCTTGCTGCTTGATGCAGTCACTGCAGGGAAGAAACATCTGCACAGTTTATGTTTCAAGGGACCTGGCGTATATGGCATACTGTTCTTAATATGTTTGCTCCCCCTCTTAACGTTCCGAGAAAGGTTTTTTCCTCAGGTGAGGATTTTTATCAGTAAAACCCTTTAACTAAGTGCCAGAGGGGTAGTTAATTACTTTAACTATGAACAATCACGCTTAAGCTACATAATCTTTACTTAGAATAACCTCCTTCAGTTACTTCCTTGTAGCTTAATAGAACAATAGAGTAACCTTGGAATGGAGATAAGAAACACCCTAACCTTTGGAATAGAATGGATAGGATTAAGATCAAATAGGATAAATACAAATGTAAGAGGACAATAAAGAGAAGAACCTGGCTAAGAGGAACCTGGCTAAGAGGAACCTCGCCATGATGATCACCTGAATGATGCCTCCATGTCTTTCCTTCCTTGCCGACTCCGTCCACACCTATGGGGAGCCCCTGGACCTGTTGGGGCTGGATCCCAACACTTTTTGTTATATTTTCTCATTTTATTGATATTTATTTTTTATTCTTTTTAAAAAAATGTATTTTATTGATTTTTTACAGAGAGGAAGGGAGAGGGATAGAGAGTTAGAAACATCAATGAGAGAGAAACATCAATCAGCTGCCTCCTGCACACCCCCTACTGGGGATGTGCCTGCAACCAAGGTACATGCCCTTGACCAGAATCGAACCTGGGACCTTTCAGTCTCCAGGCTGATGCTCTATCCACCGAGCCAAACCGGTTAGGGCTTATTTTTTATTCTTTTTTTTTTATTATTATTAAATTTTTATTGTTCAGATTACATTTGTTCCTCTTCCCCCCCCACATAACTTTTTGTAAAAGCCAGTTCCCACCCCGCCGTCCGGCCTCACTCCCCACCCACTGTCCTCATTCATAGGTGCACAAAATTTGTCCAGTATCTTCCCGAATCTCCCATTCCCCTTTCCCCCCCAAGAATAGTCAGTCCATTCCCTTTCTATGTCCCTGA
>NW_005872189.1:57092-58591 GCF_000147115.1 Myotis lucifugus
CAGGAAGGCTGGCTGAGTGGAAATCCACACTAGAAGGAAAGAGATATCATACCGAGACTCAGAGGAGGCGCAGTGCGGATGTGAAATTCTAAGGTGCGGAGTGCACATGGAGCGGGCCGGCGGTGGAGGGCGCGGTTGTTGTTTTCAATCGGGAGGGAGTTTCAGACTCTGAACTCCAGATCTGGGCGAGTCTCTAGGGACCCAGACTCAAACGGGAGAAGCGGGACTGTCTGGCTTTGGTTGGAATGCAGTTTTCTCTCCCGGGACTCTGAGAGGCAGAGCCCCTGGGGATGGATCTGAGAGCAGCCACAACTGCTCGCTCCACCCGCCCAGTAGATCCCCGGGGACTGTCCCGCCCAATCCCTGCACAGAGGCATTTGCTGGATAGCCTTAGGCAAGTGCTAGACCAGCACTGCCCTAGAGATCCAGCACAGAAGCTCTCCCACTGTAGACACAGCTGACTCTCATAGCCAGTTAGCCTGGAGGTCAATTCACCCCCAGTATTGCCGACAACAATCAAGGCTTAACTACAACAAGACTGCGCACAAAGACCACAAGGGGGTGCACCAAGAAAGCATAAAAAATGCGGAGACAAAGAAACATGACAGAAATGGAGGATATAGAGCTAAAAAACGCACTTTTAAGGTCTTTCAATAATTTTCTAGAAACTGATGATAAACTTGATGAGATCCTCAAGAAATCTAATGAGACCCTCGATGTTGTGATAAAGAACCAACTAGAAATTAAGCATACACTGACTGAAATAAAGAATATTGTACCGGAAGAGACCAAGATGGCGGCATAGGTAAACACCGGAGATTGCTGCAAACAACCACTTCAAAAATACAACTAAAAGACGGAATGGACGTCACCCAGAACCACAGGAAGGCTGGCTGAGGAGAGACTCTTCAACTAGAGGGAGAGAGAACGGCATACCGAGGCTCAGAGGAGGCGCAGTGTGGAAAATACAAAGGTACCGAGGTGCGCGCGCAAAGCAGGCTGGTGGCTGAGGGTGCGGTTGTCATTTTCAATCAGGATGGAGTCTCAGACTCTGAGCTCCAGATCCGGGCGAGTCTCTGGGGACTCAGACTCAAACGGGAGAGGCGGGATTGTCTGGCATCAGTTGGAACGTGAGGGCGGCTTTCTCTCCGAGGTTTGCAGCGGTTGCTGGGGTTCTGAGAAGCAGAGCCTCTGGGAACGGGACTGAGAGCAGCCATAACTGCTCCCTCCACCCGCCCTGTTGATCCCGTGCAACCCGCCCTGCCAAAGCCCTGCGCAGAGCCATTTGCCGGATACCTCAGGCAAAGGCTAGATCAGCACCTCTCCAGAGGACAGAAGTTTTCCCACGGCAGACACAGGTGATTCTCACAGCCAGTCTGCCTGGTGGTCAAATCCCTCTAGTATTAACTACAACAATCAAGGCTTAACTAGAACAAGGCTGCGCACAAAGACCACAAGGGGGTGCACCAAGAAAGCATAAAAAATGCGGAGACAAAAAA
>NW_005872189.1:59841-61731 GCF_000147115.1 Myotis lucifugus
CCGTCCATGCTGCTGCAAATGGTGAGTTCCTTCTTTTTTACAGCAGCGTAGTATTCCATTGTGTAGATGTACCACTGTTTTTTAATCCACTCAGCTGCTGATGGGCACTTAGGCTGTTTCCAAATTGTAAATTGTGCTGCTGTGAACATAGCGGTGCATATATTCTTTCTGATTGGTGTTTCTGATTTCTTGGGATATATTCCTAGAAGTGGGATCATGGGGTCAAATGGGAGTTCCATTTTTAGTTTTTTGAGGAAACTCCATACTGTTTTCCACAGTGGCTGCACCAGTCTTCATTCCCACCAGCAGTGCACGAGGGTTCCTTTTTCTCTGCATCCTTGCCAGCACTTGCTGTTTATTGATTTGTTGATGATAGCCATTCTGACAGGTGTGAGATGGCACCTCATTGTCATTTTGATTTGCATCTCTCAGATGATTAGTGACTTTGAGCATGTTTTCATAAGTCTCTTGGCTTTTTGTATGTCCTCTTTTGAAAAATGTCTGTTAGGTCCTTTGCCCATTTTTTGAATGGAGTGTTTATCTTCCTTTTGTTAAGTTGTATGAGTTCCCTGTAAATGTTGAAAATTAAACCTTTATTGGAGATAACATAGGCAAATATGTTCCCCCATGTAGTGGGCTTTCTTGTTGTTTTGTTGATGGTTTCTTTTGCTGTGCAGAAGCTTTTTATTTTGATGTAGTCCCATTTGTTTATTTTCTCCTTAGTTCCATTGTTGTAGGAGCTGTATCAGTAAAGATATTGCTATGACATATGTCTGATATTTTGCTGCCTATGAATTCTTCTAAGATTTTTATGATTTCCCAAATTATGTTTAAGTCCTTTATCTATTTTGAGTTTATTTTGTGTATGGTGTAAGTTGATGGTCTAATTTCATTTTTTTGCATGTATCTGTCCAATTTTCCCAACACCATTTATTGAAGAGACAATCTTGACTCCATTGTATGTACTTGCCTCCTTTGTCAAATATTAATTGAGCATATTGGTTCGGGCCGATTTCTGGGCTCTCTATTCTATTCCATTGATCTATATGTCTGTTCTTGTGCCAGTACCAGGCAGGTTTTTTTAAAAAAATTATTTTTTGTTGATTTTTTTACAGAGAGGAAGGGAGAGAGTCAGAAGCATCGATGAGAGAGAAACATCAACCAGCTGCCTCCTGCACACCTCCCACTGGGATGTGCCCGAAACCAAGGTACATGCCCTTGACCGGAATCGAACCTGGGACCTTTCAGTCCGTAGGCCGACGCTCTATCCACTGAGCCAAACCAGTCTTGGCAGTACC
The DNA here is from genome assembly GCF_000147115.1 of Myotis lucifugus. Classification (NCBI taxonomy): domain Eukaryota; kingdom Metazoa; phylum Chordata; class Mammalia; order Chiroptera; family Vespertilionidae; genus Myotis; species Myotis lucifugus. The sequence continues at coordinate 61,140 of NW_005872189.1, forward strand.
AGGCAGTTTTGAGAACAGTGGCTTTGTAATACAGCTTGATATCTGGTATTGAGATCCCACCTACTTTGTTCTTTCTCAGGATCGCTGCAGCTATTCGGGGTCTTTTTTTATTCCAGATGAATTTTTGGAGAGTTCGTTCTAGGCCTGTGAAATATGCCGTTGGTATTTTAATGGGAAGTGCGTTGAATTTATAGATTGCTTTGGGTAGTATGGACATTTTAATGATATTGATTCTACCAATCCAAGAACATGGTATGTTCTTCCATCTGTTTATGTCTTCCTCTATCTCTTTTTTCAACGTCCTGTAGTTTTCTGAGTAGAGGTCTTTTACCTCTTTAGTTAAATTTATTCCTAGGTATCTTAATTTTGGATGGTAAATGGGATTGTTTTTTTAGTCTCTCTTCCTGTCAGTTCACTATTGGTATATAGAAATGCCATAGACTTGTTGGCGTTAATTTTGTATCCTGCTACATTGCCAAATTCGTTTATTAAGTCTAATAGTTTTTTGATGGAGTCTTTAGGGTTTTTTATGTATAATATCATGTCATCTGCAAATATGGACAGTTTTACTTCTTCTTTTCCAATTTTTATG
>NW_005872189.1:62194-63586 GCF_000147115.1 Myotis lucifugus
ACCATCCTTGCATCCCTGGGATAAATCCTACTTGGTCATGGTGTATGATCTTTCTGATGTACTGCTGGAACTGATTTGCTAGGATTTTGTTGAGGATTTTGGCATCTATGTTCATGACGGATATTGGCCTATAATTCTCTTTCATTGTGTTGTCTTTACCTGGTTTTGGTATTAGGGTGATGCTGGCTTCATAGAATGAGCTTGGAAGTGTTCCTTCCTCTTGAATTTTTTGTAGTAGTCTGAGGAGGATATGTTTTAGTTCTTCCTTGAATGTTTGGTAAAACTCCCCTGTGAAGCCGTCCGGTCCTGGGCTTTTGTTTGCTGGAAGCTTTTTGATGACTGCTTCAATTTCTTCCATAGTTATTGGCCTATTGAGATTTTTAGATTCTTCCTGATTGAGTTTTGGAATGTTGTATTTTTCTAGGAATATGTCCATTTCCTCCAGGTTGTCTAGTTTGTTGGAGTTGAGTTGTCCATAGCATTTTTTAACAATCCTTTGTATTTCTGTGGGGTCTGTTGTTATTTTGCCTCTATCATTTCTGGGATTTTGTTTATTTGGGTCCTCTCTCTTTGCTTCTTGGTGAGCCTGGCTAGAGGTTTGTCAATCTTGTTTATCCTTTCAAAGAACCAGCTCTTGGTTTCATTGATTTTATGGTTTGTTTGTTTTTTGGTCTCTATGTCATTTTTTTTCTGCTCTTATCTTTATTATCTCCTTCCTTCTACTCACTCTGGGCTTTTCTTGTTGCTCCTTTTCTAGTTCTTTGAGATGTAGAGTTAGATGATTTACTACCATTTTTTCTTGTTTTTTGAGATAGGCCTGTAGAGCTATAAACTTCCCTCTCAGGACTGCTTTCATTGTGTCCCATAGGTTTTGGATTGATGTGTTTTCATTGTCATTAGTTTCAAGGATCCAACACCATTTATTGAAGAGACTGTCTTGACTCCATTGTATGTTCTTGCCTCCTTTGTCAAATATTAATTGAGCATAATGGCTTTGGTCAATTTCTGGGTTCTCTGTTCAGTTCCATTGGTCTATATATCTGTTCTTGTCTGTTCTTGTGCCAGTACCAGGCAGTTTTGAGAACAGTGGCTTTGTTATATAGCTTGATATCTGGTATTGTGATCCCTCCAACTTTGTTCTTCTTTCTCAGGATTGCTGTGGCTATTCGGGGTCTTTTTTTTTTATTCCATATGAATTTTTGGAGGGTTTGTTCTAAGTCTGTGAAATACTCTGTTGGTACCTTAATGGGGATTGCATTGAATCTATAGATTGCTTTGGGTAGTATGGTCATTTTAATGATATTGATTCTACCAATCTATGAACACAGTATATTCTTCTATTTGTTATGTCTTTATCTCTTTTTTAAATGTCCTGTAGTTTCTGAGTACAAG
>NW_005872189.1:63686-70141 GCF_000147115.1 Myotis lucifugus
GCAATGATAAATGGGATTGTTTTTTAGTTTCTCTCTCTGTGAGTTCATTATGGTGTATTAAATAGCCATAGATTTCTGGGTGTAATTTTGTATCCTGCTACATTGTCCAATTCATTTATTAAGTCTGGTAGTTTTTTTAAGAAATTTTTATTGATTTCAGAGAGGAACGGAGAGAGAGGGAGATAGAAACATCAATGATGAGAGAGAACCAGTGTTCAGCTGCCTCCTGAATGCCCCCTACTCAGAGGCGAGCCCACAACCCGGGCATGTGCCTTTGACCAGAATTGAACCCGAGACTCTTCATTCTACTGGCCAATGCTCTATCCACTGAGCTAAACCAGCTAGGGCAAGTCTAGTAGTTTTTTTATGGAGTCTTTGGGGTTTTCTATGTACAATATCATGTCATCTGCGAATAATGATAGTTTTACTTCTTTTCTAATTTGGATGCCTTTTATTACTTCTTCTTGTCTGATTGCTATAGTGGTACTTCCAGCATTAGGTCGAACAGGAGTGGTGAAAGTGGGCATCCTTATTTTGTTCCTGTTCTTAGGGGATATGGTTTTAGTTTTTGCCCATTGAGTATGATGTTGGCTGTAGGTTTGTCATATATGGCCTTTATTATGTTGAGATATGCTCCCTCTATTCCCACTTTGCTGAGAGTTTTTATCAAAGATGGGTGTATTTTGTCGAATGCTTTTTCTGGGTCTATTGATATGTCATATGATTTTTGTCTTTCAATCTGTTTATGTGAGGTTTCACGTTTATTGATTTGCAAATATTGTACAAGCCTTGCATCCCTGGAATAATCCCACTTGATCATGGTGTATGATCTTTTTAATATATTGCTAGCCTGGGAGCATGTCCATGCAGCATCCACTTACTCTGCTGCCATTTTTAATCCTCTAGACCAGTGGTCGGCAAACTGCGGCTTGGCAAACCGCGGCTCGAGAGCCACATGCGGCTCTTTGGCCCCTTAAGTGTGGCTCTTCCACAAAATACCGACTTCTTCACATGGGCCACGAAGTTTCAATCGCACTATACATGTGCACCCGCACATGGTATTCTGTGGAAGAGCCACACTCAAGGGGCCAAAGAACCGCATGTGTTTCGTGAGCCGCAGTTTGCCGACCACGGCTCTAGACTATTTCTCTTTTATAGAATAATTTTAGTTTTTCAGCAAAATTGGCACCTTCTCCCACCTTTCCTCTGAGGTTCTGCAAACCTGTGTTCTATGTTCTGTGTTTCTATGTCTCTGAAATATTTGGAGAGTTCTTATATACCTCTGCCCCCACATACACAGCCAACCCCATTATCAACATCTGGCAGGAGAGTAGTAAATTTGTTGGAATCAATGAACCTACATAGAGACATCATAATCACCCAAAGTCCATAGATTACATTATGGCTCATTTTTGGGCTTTACTTTCTATGGTTTCGGATTGTTGGGTTCATATAGTATATAGCTTTACAGAATATCCTTTTTTTCAACTAGTAGTATGCAGTTAAGTTTCGCCCATTCTTTTTAAAGCTTTAGGGCTCATTTTTTCCCACATACTGGATAATATTTCATTGTATAGATATACCATGATTTATTTATCTGCTCACCTACTGAAGGACAACTTGGTTGCTTTCCAGTTCGGGCAATTACAAATAAAACTGACATAAACTCTATTGTGCAGATTTTTGTGTGGACAAAGGTTTTCAACTCATTTGAGTAAATACCAAGGAGCACGATTGCTGGATCATATGGTAAGGGTGTGTTTAGTTCACTAGGATTCTGCAAAGTGGCCATATTATTTTGCATTCCCACTAGCAATGTCTGAGGGTTCCTTTTGCTCCACAACCTTGTCAGCATTTGGTGGTGTCAGTGTTCTAGATTTGGCAGTTCTAATGGGTGAGTAGTTGTAGCCCTTATTTCTAAAATCTAGGCATTGACAATATACAGTTCCCTGTAAGCACTGATTGAGTTGCATCAAATACGTTTTGTTTTTGCTTTCATTCATCTCAAAGCATTTTAAATTTCCCTTGTGATTTCTTCTTTGATCCATTGTTTATTTAGGAGTGTATTGTTGTAAATTTCCTAAATTTCCCTTTGTTATTGAGTTCCAATTCCATTTATTTATGTTCAGGTAATCTAATTTGCATGGTTTCAATTCTCTTAAATTTGTTGAGATTTGTTTTATTGGGCATATTATTTTTTCACAGAAGTTAATTTGATACCTGCTTGACATCTCCCATTGGCTATCTCAAAAAAACTTGAAGATTTTGCACAAAATCACACCCTTGACATTCCACCCCCCATTCATTTCTCTTCTACTATTTCCATCTCAGTGAAGGTGCCACTATCCCATGCATATCTCTGGCCTGAACCTAAGATTATCTTCTATAACTCAATCCCCCTTTCTCCATAATTCAAGTCTATTGGACTTTACTTTCTTTTTAGATCTCTTAAATCCATTCACTTTTTCCCATTTCCATGGCTGACACCATAGTCCAAGATGCAACTATTTCTTGCAGAAACTATGGTAAGTTTCCTCACTGCAACCTCTCAACATCTTTATTGGAAAACTGAAACTTTCCTATGAACTGGTTTCCCAATCTCTACCCTAGCTCTCCTCCGCTCCCGGTTTTATGTGGTAGTCTATTTCTACTTTGTAAATGTACTGATTTTATCAACCTTTTGATTATAATCACACTGCATTAGAAAAAACAAACCCAAATTCCAACAGGGCCTTGCACAGACAGTCTTACTTCATGACCTCTGAAGCCTCCTGTGGCTCCTTTGCTCTCCATCCTCCAGCCTCACTTGTCTGCTTTCAATTCCATGACAGCCCATCCTCCCTCCTGCCACAGGGCCTTTGACCTTTCTGCCCTCCTGCTTCACTTAGGTAAACACTCTGTAGTCTTCCCATGTCCTTCAATATTCACTTTATAAGGTAGTTTTCCACTGAAGGCCCTTATCTGGGTCTGTATTGACATATTTGTTTGTGTTTAATGTCAGTCACTTGCAAGTTCTGTGGAAATAGAATCCTGTCTGTGTTTGCTTACTGCAATAGCCATGGTCAGAGAGGGGCTCAATGAATATTTGTTGGATATAAGGATTTTTCAGGATGATCACTTAGTAAGTTATATAATGTCTAATCACTGGGATGTACACCTGGAACTACTATAATATTATATGTTAACTGTAATTGAAAAATAAAAAATAATGTTAAAAACCTAAACAAAAACAAAGACCACACACCCATCCTAGACACAACTTCTCTCCTGGGTCTCCTGTCCACCCCTGTTTCAGATCAGAACCCAGGCCAGACTCACCTCAAGGTTTCCAGGCAGCAGTGAGGGCTTTTCAGGGCGTCACAAAGACTCTGTACTGCAGAGCAGCTCAGAGAGTTCCCACTCAGGTCCAGCTCCCGCAGGTGTCCAGGGACTTTGAGAATAGAGAGGAACATCTGCCACCAGGAATCTGTAAACAGGCCCCAGCTGTACCTGAGGGAGAGAGAGGGACAGGGGAGATGTGACCGGTGTGTGTGGGGTCTTATGTGCACACTGTGCTCCCCACTATGGGGTTTGCCCCCTCTGAGTGCCAGGCTGCAATGGGCAGGGCTATTTCCAGGGGTGATCAGTCTCTGGAACAGCCCCTCTGTTCCCACCACCCTGGGCTAATTGTCCCTGTTCCATGTGGTTTCTCACGGTGCAGCCCTTGCCATTCTACACTGTGGTGCTCATTTAGTGTGTCTGTTTCTGCCTCAGTCTGGGAATTTCTTGTGGGCTGGGGCAGATGTTCATTTTTTTTTTAATCATTAGTGCCCAGCATAGGGCCTGGCAAAGAGCTTGAGGATGCAGACAGTCTTCCTCTCACCAATACAGACATGCCTTTCTTCCTCTGGCACAGATTTTGTAAAGTCCCAGTTTCCAGAAAGGAAAGGAAGAGATGGGAGGTGGGGACAGAACCTGGGAGAGGTGTTTTAAAGGTAGTTTTGTGATGGGATTTTTGTATATTACTACATACTATACTGTTGTCCAGATTGGCTTGCATGGGACCATATCCCCTTCCCAGGACAGCAAGACCATAGGGAGGTTCCCCAGGAGAGAGATGGCAAAAGGGAACGTTCTAGGAGAGAACATTTGCAGGATGTGGGAGAGGAGGATGGCCTTTGTTTGAAAGTTATAGGAGAGACTGCCCTGTATAATTTCCACCAATTTAAATTCTCCATGTCACACACTATTTAAGTGATTTCATCTACTCCCAAATAAAATAGATAAAAAATAGGTTTTATCTATTTCAAGATGCAAACTGCCATCTCTATTTTATTGCCAGATAAATCCACCTCGATAGTCCAGTAGCACCTTGACCCAATATGTCCCCAACTCCATTCATCTTTCCCTTCATGTCTGCGGACACTGAATTAACTGGTAAGTGGCTCGAGTCTCTTATCCCTTTCTTTTTGGGCTGTCCTGAATTTTCTGTCTGGGATAATCGGGGGCAGGCTCTGGGCTGTGACTGCACAGCTACTCCCTAGCGGACATCCAGTGCTGGTCAGGACACACTCCCTGGGAACCAGGTTCCCTGGTCCACCTGTCTGTGGGACGCCTATTGATGAGGTGTGATCGCCCGAATGTTTCTGACACTCAGGAGGAAGGGGACGCCTTTCTCTAACGTAGTGTCCACGGGAGATTAGACTCAAGGCCCACTTATGGGAACACACAGTCGGCCATTCCCTGCACCACACCCCTGGGATGTCTTCTTAAGAATCTACAGGCCCTAGGGTTCGCTCAGGACTTACATCCCAAGTGCCTCATTTGCTATTGCAATACCGCTTGGTCGCAATACAAATTAGACAATGGGTCCCAATGGCCTGAGAACGGTACTTTCGATTTCCCAATTCTCATTGATCTTGACAACTTCTGCTGCTGGCAGGGAAGATGGTCTGAGGTCCCGTATATCCAGGCTTTTTTACACTCAAGGACACATCCTTTTCTCTGTTAACAGCTGCTCTCCCTCACAGATTTTCCTTCCTCACGCTAAGCTCTCTGACCCCCTCATCTCAAATCCTCCTCCACCTCCTCCACCATTTTGATCCCGCTGACCATCCCCCAGTCCGCAGGCCTATGGCTCCTCAGTCTCAACAGCTTGAGAGTCCGCCACCCTACCCAGCGGATCCCACTGCCACCATCCTGTCTCATACCCGCTCTGGAGCAAGTTTTTGGCTCTCTTCCTCCCCCTCTCTGGCACTAGCCTTAAGTGCCCCCTTTGGGAGATTGCTGGTGTCAAATCTGGCTTCATGCTGAGGGCCACGTGAATACCCTCTGCTGGCAGGCCCCTGCCCTCCCAGTCAGAGCAGATGCTGTCCCTAACAGGGACCCACAATGGAACTATCAGGAAGGGCAGACAGGTCACAGGTCTCGAGACCACATGGTTCTCTGCCTGCTATACAGACTGAGAAAGGCAGCCCACAAAGCAGTTAATTATAAAAAATTAGCAGAGGTCACCCAGGAAAGACATGAAAATCTGGCAGACTTCCCCTCTCGCCTTACACAGGCCATGAGAAAATACACCAACCTTGACCCTGTAGGCCCAGAAGGATCCAAACCCCGAAAGAGACCTTTTATACATGACCTTTAAGGTTTTTAATGTTAGAGAAAAGGAGACCCAAATTCAAAAATGAAGACGAGATTAGGCCAAGTCTGAGGCTCAGATGAAGGCCTTTCAGCTCCTAGCCACCACTCTCATAAACCCCAAATAATGTGCTGGTCCTCCAACCAAGGGTAAGTCAGGGGCTAAGCCTCCTCCGCGCCCATGCTTCAAATGCAACAAGAAAGTACACAGGACCAAGTCCTGCCCAAGCCTGAGACCCCTCCCGGGCCCTGCCCAAGGTGTGGGAGGGAAGGCTGCTGAAAATAAGACTGTGGTCTGGCTCCTCCAGGTCAGACCTCAGCAAGGCCATCCTCTGGATCTGGTTTGGAGCTCCCAGACCTCCTGGGACTGGCCACCAAAGACTGAAGCTGCCCAGGCCCCGAGAAGGCCCCACAGACTTACATCACCAGTACAGAGCCTCGGTAATGATTGTGGTGGCAGGTAAGCCGATCTCCTTTTTAAGTGACACCGGGGCCACTTATTCTGCCCTCTTCGAATTTACTGGGACCCTTGTCCCCTCCTCAGTCCCTATTATGGCGGTTGATGGATCAGTCTTACAGTCATTAGCTAACCTCACCTCTACACTGCATCTTACGAAATACCCCCTTATCCACTCTTCTTGCCCGACAGGAGTGGGTACACGCATCCCCTCATAAAGCCCAGTTGTCTTAAATGACAGTCACCTACTTCAGTTTCACTCTTCATCCCACAAAGCCATGCCATTTCTTTAGACCAGGGGTCCTCAAACTTTTTAAACAGGGGCCAGTCACTGTCCCTCAGACTGGTGGAGGGCCGGACTATAGTTAAAAAAAAAAAC
>NW_005872189.1:75270-77380 GCF_000147115.1 Myotis lucifugus
CGGGGGAACGAGGCCAGACCAATCTGGATTTTCCAATTTTTCCTGACTGTGCTTGCTCCAGGGACTGGCAGGAGGAAGTTCTCCGCACAAAGGCAGGAAGGCAGAGGTGCTCCATGGCAAAGGTGAAGGCACAGAGTGCTGGGCAGGGCAGCCACCGCAGGGGCCGTCCCCAGAACCTCTCACCCCTCCGAGGGCATCAGCTCAGGATATCACAGATGGGGAAACAGACCCAGAGAGAGTTTAGACCTGCCCAGGTCACATAAAGGCTTCCAATTCAGCACCCTCTCCACTCTTCTTCAACTTCACAACCATTGACTGAACACTTTCTATCAAGTTTCTAGAAGGTGGTAATCCCTCACCAACTGTGGTTTTAAGAGGGTTCCCTTTTGGATGTACGCCTTTACACAGCTTTCTCAAAGAGGCACTTACATGCCATACATCTCACCCACAGCAGGCATACTGTTTCATGCATAAATTTCCACAGCAGCTCAACCACCGACACAAACCGCTTTCAAACACTTCCATCATGCTGTTTGCCAATCTGCAGTCAACCCCACCCCAGCCCCAGGCAACCACAGGTCTGCTTTCAGTCTCTGTAATTTTGTCTTTTCTAGAAATATCCACCTTCTTTAAAAAAAAAAAAAAAGGTAAAAAAAAATAAAAAACCCAAGAAGAACACTGCTGTCCTCAGGCTGGAAAGGGGAAGACGACTGAGGGTAAAAAAGATGTCTCCATGAAGGGTCTAGGGCAGCTGTGGGCAAACTACGGCCCGCGGGCCAGATCCGGCCTGTTTGAAATGAATAAAACTAAAAAAAAAAAAAAGACCGTACCCTTTTATGTAATGATGTTTAGTTTGAATTTATATTAGTTCACACAAACACTCCATCCATGCTTTTGTTCCGGCCCTCCGGTCCAGTTTAAGAACCCATTGTGGCCCTCGAGTCAAAAAGTTTGCCCACCCCTGGTCTAGGATGTGGGGCCTGGACCCTCCTGCTTCAACTCCCAGATGAACAAACTCAGGCTCAGAGAGGCCTGGGTGTGGTTCAGTCTTTTCAACCCATGCCTGCATCCCAGATGCTAATGACAGTGGCAGCAGTGGTGGTACTACTCAGGGCCCAGCCTGGCCAGGGCTGGCCCTCCCCCAAGAGGACACACACACACACACACACACACACACACACGGGGTGCCTGTTCCAAGTCTCTGTGACCAGACTGTGGCTCACTGAGCCGTCAGTAGGACAACCCCTGAGGGCTTCCGGACTGTGAGAGGGGGCAAGCTGGGCTGAGGGACCCCCACCCCCCAGTGCATGAATTTCGTGCACTGGGCCTCTAGTATAAAAATAAAGGGCCCTAGAGCATCAGCCTGCAGACTAAAGGGTCCCAGTTTCGATTCTGGTCAAGGGCTCAACTGGGGTTGCAGACTTGATCCCCAGTAAGGGATATGTTGGAGGTAGCCAAAAATGATTGTCTCTTATCATTGATGTTTCTTTCTCCCCTCTTCCTCTCTGAAATCAATAAAAATATATTTAAAATAAAATAAAGAAATGAAGCTGACTGTGAAATAAAATGTACAGTATGGCTCAGTTTTGCTCTATAATGTTCACAAAAATAAGACTAGAGGATATATACTTCAATTTATAATGATGGTCACCTGTGAGTGATAGAAATGGGTTTGATATTAATTTTGCTTATTTACATGTCCTCATTTTTCTACAAAGAACATTAGTTTTATATTAGAAAAAAACAAAACTGTAAATCTATCCTATATAATGAAAGAGAAACATGTAAATTGACTGTCCCTCCGCTATGCTCACCAGCCAATTCAGCAGTGAGTATGCAATTTAACCCAACAAGATGGCAGGTTAATTTGCATACACAGGCACCCGGTGGAGAGCAGAGCAGGAGAGCCGGCAGAGAGTGGAACGGCTTGGGGAAATTGGCTCCCCAAGCCGCCAGACGGAGAGCAGAGAGAGAGAGCTGGAGGCTTGGAGGACTTGGCAGAGTGGGAGGCCATGGGACGGAGACAGCGCAGGAAGGGAAAACCAAGATCGCGGGGGAGCATCAGGAATTTTGGGAATAGTAGTTTTGGTGGCAGCCCCAGGACCAGAAG
>NW_005872189.1:78336-80060 GCF_000147115.1 Myotis lucifugus
AAACCTCGGCCAGAGGCTTTAGGCCTGGGCCAGGGCCCATGGGCCAGCGATCATTGATGGCGGCGGTGGGGAGCTGGGGGATCCCTGGCCCAGGCCTAACGCCTTGGCCAGAGGCTTTAGGCTTGGGCCAGGGAAGAGCCAGCCAGTGATTGTTGATGGTGGGCGGCAGCTGGGAGCTAGGGGTGCCCTGGCCCAGGCCTAACGCATCGGGCCTGAGGCTTTAAGCCTGGGTCGGTCATTGATGGCAGCGGCGGCACCTCAGCCAGAGGCTTTAGGCTTGGGCCAGGGAGGAGCCAGCCAGCGATCATTGATGGTGGCAGCGGGGAGCAGGGGATGCCCCGGCCCAGGCCTAACGCCTCGGCCAGAGGTTTTAGGCCTGGGTCAGGGAAGAGCCAGCCAGCGATAGTTCAGCCAGCAATGGTTGATGGCGGTGGCGGCGGGGAACAGGGGCGGAGCCAGCCAGTGATCCTTGATGGTGGTAGCAGCAGGGAGCTGGGGGTACCCTGGTCCAGGCCTAAAACCTCAGCCTGAGGCTTTAGTCTGGGCTGGGGAGGAGCCAGCCAGCGATTGTTGATGTCTGCGTTGTCCAGGAACTGGGGCAGAGCCAGCCAGAGATCTTTGATGGCGGCGGCGGGGAGCTGGGGGTGCCCCGGCCCAGGCCTAATGCCTCGGCCTGAGGCTTTAAGCCTGGGTCAGTCATTGATGGCGGCGGCCGGGAACCAGAGCAGAGCCAGCCAGTGATCCTTGATGGCCACAGTGGCAGGGAGCTGATGGTGCTCCGGCCCAGGGCTAATGACTCACTAGAGGCGTTCGGCCTGGGCAGGGGCCAAACCAGCAATTGGTGTGAACTACAGAGGAAACACATTTTCTGACTGCTGATTGGTTAAGCTCCCTGTATGTCACTGGTAATATTCTTAGTAACTTGGGTAATAAGAGTCCAAATAGGTGATCTAGGGTGTTTTTTTTTTACCACATTCCTGGAGAAAAAAAAGAAGGTCTGCTGCTGGAGGGTTAAGAAATGTCACATCCTGCTCTAGCCAGTTTGGCTCAGTGCATAATGCCTCAGCCTGCCCAACGCAGATTCTGGGTTCAATTCTGACCAAGGGCATGTACCTAGGTTGCAGGCTCCTCCCTGGCCAGGGCCCAGGTCAGGGCTCATGCAGGAGGCAACCAATCAAAGTGTTCCTCTCACTTTGATGTTTTTCTCTGTCTTTCCCTGTCTCTTTCACATTCTCTAAAAATCAATGGAACATATCCTCAGGTGAGGAAAGGGAGAGGAAAAGGAGAGGAGGGGAGGAGAGGAAGAAAGGAAGAAAGGAAGAAAGGAAGAAAGGAAGAAAGGAAGAAAGAAAGAAAGAAAGAAAGAAAGAAAGAAAGAAAGAAAGAAAGAAAGAAAAGAAAGGAAAGAAAGAAATGTCATATCCTATGAAAGACACTTCTTGAAAATGCCTAAAGAAAGTTGTCATTTTTTCATGGTAAAGGGACTGGAGTCCGTGTTGATGAAAACACCTTGGTGGTTGCGGTGACTGGCAGTGGCTGCAACAGTGCAGTGATGGTGCTGATGCCTTCCCCTGATCAGCCCGTCGACTCCCAAAAAGGGAGGCCAGACTGTGGCTTAGGCCCACTCCGCAAGGGGAGCAGGGAGCAGGTAGTAGGACATCCCCTAGGGCTCCCAGTATGTGATAGGGGGCAAGCTGGGCTGAGGGACACCCCCCCCCCCCCCC
>NW_005872189.1:80591-102401 GCF_000147115.1 Myotis lucifugus
ATTTGTGTGATTCCCCCCTTCTTAACTACGATTTCACCTTGGCCATGCCTCTCTTACCATGGACTTTGCATGCTGTTCTAGTTATTGGATGGATATCTGTCTTCTCTTCCAGATTTGAGTTTGTACTGGACAGGGCTCTGCTTTACTAATCTGCGATCTTTAGGAGCTGGTGTAAAATCAGTGCTTAATACACATTTATGGAGTGAATCTTTTAAAGGGGAGATAGGCACCTCAAAGTACTAAAGGATCAAAGCTGCCACTGAGGTGGGGAAGCCAGATGTGGAAGTCAACAGTGTTGCTGGTGCTGGAGGGTAATTTGAGAGATCTACTCTGTCATACTCAGATGGTGGGTTTCAGCGGAGTCCATAGGGCATCATTGAAACAAAGAGGGAAGTTGGTTTTGTAGAGAAAAAGAAAGACTCCTTTTCAGATAGACACATTCTGAGGTGACAGGGGAGAACTTAGGACCAATGTCATAGCCAACAGCCATCAAAGGGGTACCTGATGCACCTGAGTGAGCTGTTGCATGAAAAAAGCATGTGTGAGGGAGAATCAAAGGCAGGTGGGCTGGGTGGAAGGCAGCTGACATCAGCATGGGGGTGGAAGCATACCCAGGAGAGAAGGTAGCCATTGTGACACAGACAGGAAGAGAAGCAGCAGTGCAAGGCAGGGCCACAGCAGGCTGCCCAGAAGCAGGGAGGGAAGGTCACCTGGTCATATACTGCTGCAGAGGACCCTAGGTGGACAGAGAATGGGGGTCAGATTTTGTTGTTAGAAGTCATTGTTCACATCAGTCCTTTAGCCACAGGGGCCAGGCTTAGTTAGAGTGCCCCCAGTGGCCAGGACAGTGACACCAACAGAGAAGCTGGAGAGAGGAGAGAGGGGGAGCACTTACAGAAATGCACCGGAAGTCCTTCCTGCTTGTCTATGCTGTCCACTCTCATTCAGTTGAAGCCTTTCAATGTGGTGGCAGAATGTAAAGAAGAAAGTCAACAGCAGGAGCTCCATGTCAGTTTGGACACATATCCTCATTTTATAGAAAGTGAAAGTATTTTTCATAAAGTCTTCATCCTGAATCTCATAAAAACAGTGCAGCAAATGCCAAGAATATGCGTCTAGGTTCAGATGGTTCTCAAGGACCTCACTCTTGGCGAAGTCCAGCAGAGAGCGATGCCTCTCCCGAGACAAGCTGCATTTGAAGATGCTCTCCATCTCCCTCATCCCCTGATCACTCAAAAGGCCAAAAAGGAAACATGTGGTTGGTTTCCCAAACAGGTCACGCATGTCATATGCATCTCTCAAGTCTGGTGTAATTTTCATGTTTTCAAAGCGACCACTTTTCAACACTATATCGCCTGAAGCATAGGACATTGCTGCAAAGAACTCCTGAAAGCACAGGTGAATGAAGCTGTAGCTCCGAGAAGTGGGGTGCTCTTGAAGAACACCCATGTTTAGGAGAGTGGAGATGTTGTCCCCATCTAACCCGTGTTTCCAAAAGTCCTCAGGGCTGAACAGAATCTTTCCTTGACAGGTGCCTTCAGCAGCCAGAGAGCAGAAGCCTTTCAAATTAGTCCCGAGGGACTGAGCCTGGAGAACATAGAAAAAGTAGTGCAGACAGAGGGCTGTGATCGTCTTGGAGGTCAGTGAGAGTGGTTGCTTCTGCTCCATCTGCTGCTTCAGGCAAGTGCAGACCAGCCAGGACACCAAGGGCATGAGACACATGGTGAAGAGAGCCGGGTTGGATTCAACCGAGGTAAAGGCTCTAATCGCTTGGCCCTCATCTGTGAAATATTGAAAGAAATACTCCTTCCTGGCCGACTCAGAGAATCCCAGGACCTCCACCCAGCGAGGATGCTTTAAAGAAGGAATGAGTTTTCTCAGATCTGTGATCCGAGCTGTGATCAGCAGGGAAGCAGTGGGAAGTAAGGTTTTCTTCAGCAAACTGCCCAGCAGTGTGTGCACCTGCTGCTGCTGGCTCCAGTGTGGACAGAGCTCAGAACTCTTCCCCTTCAAGTCCCATTTTGGTTCATCTAAGTTATCAAGAATGAAGAGCAGCTGCTCTGGCTGAGACAGGATCTGCTCAATGGGAGCATCAGGAGCAGCCCAGTCTTTTGTGATGAGCTCAGCGAGACTCACTGTCTCAGACTGGGCCAGCTCTCTGCAGTTGAAGTAGAAGACATGCTTGAAGAGGTCCCTGAACAGCCAGCCTTCCTCCCAGGCTCTCCTCACCTGCCTGGCCAGGGTTGACTTCCCAATTCCAGCAACTCCATGCACCACGACAGTGGGAGGCTCCTTCTGGGTACTCAGGCCTGGGCCAAATAAGTCTCCAATCTCCATCAAATGTCTTTGTTTATCTACCAGCTGATGATTCTTTTTGCTTCTGAGCAGGAAGTCATAGCCTCTGTGTTGAGATCTGTGTAGAAGTAGCAGTTGTGTGGATTTTTGGTGCAAATACTCTTTTCTCCATGACTGTGTGGTGCAGGAACTCTCTCTCCTTTGATTCTGGTATTTTTCTTTGATTCCTACAGAAAGGAGAGAAAGATGGAACATTTGTTCAATTGTTTCTCCACTTATTTCACAATTGTTTTCTGAACCCACTTGAAGCTACACACTGTGCTGGCTGCTGATATGGTACATTCTTGCCAGGCCAGTGGAAAAAACAGGGTCTTGAGGAGAAGATCCCAGCTTAAGTTTTGACTTGACCAAATCATTCTCATAGGGTGATATTTCTTCTGCAAATATCTAGGGCTTACACCATGAGGCACTTAACTAGAGGCTGGGAATAAAGAGTGAACTAACAGACAAATCTGTATGCTCTCATTAATTCCATGACCTGAGCTATTAGCCCCACTAAGCGTCAGTTTTTTAAGTCATAAATTGTAAGTCGTTATGGTTGAGTGAAGGATATAATGGATGGTGAAGCGGATAGGATTGGTTCCTGAGAGTTCCTCCTCTGCACCCACCCATTTAACCATATGGCAAGGATATTCTTCTACTCGCACCTGTGGTTTTCTGTTTGAGGACTCTCTCTCAGGCATTGGGTGTGACAGGCCAGAAGCCCTGGGGAATTAAAGCTCCAGGGGGAACTCTCAACCATGATAGGTGGCAATACCCTGACCCCTAGGAAAGATAGTACTGTCTTCTGAAGATCCCTAGTTCATTGAACCTCAGTTGCCCCACAATGCAGGTTTCATTGGTTTCCTCCTTCTCTTCCCACTTCTCTCTCCTAATGGTGCTTCCAGGGAACCAGTTCCTGGATAAGCCACCTGCTCTCCAATGTAGTGTCAGGGTCTGCTTCTTGGGGAAACCACCTGGACAGAGGAGAAAGTGGTTTGTGAACTGTGAGGAGCTGAGCACATGTCAGGGACCGTGCCCCTGGGAGGAACCTCAAGGTCATATCTTTGTCAGATTCCAAGTGGAATTACTGTTACATCCTTTTCCCTTCTTCCCTTCAGAATATTTTGAGTGACTTTCATCTCTCTTCGTAGATGAATGTTTGAGATGATGCAAGTGACCCATCTGGGGACCTGAAGCCCAGTTCATCTTGGGAAACCTGCTGGACCTCCAGAGTATGTGGGCCAATTTCCACCTGTAGCTTGGTGAGACTAAGGTATTAGGGGCCCACTCCCTCCTCTGGAATCATGATCTGAAGATCCACTTTTATTGTCTCTCTTGAGAACATTTCTGGCAAAGTGCAGATCTTCTAATGCATCAATATGACCACTCTGCATTATGGCTATGGCCCACCCCACTCTGAATCCTATGTCTGCCTGAGGTGCCAAGAGAGGACTTAGGTCTTTTGGTGCCATGTTCTCCAAAATATCCTGGTTTTAATGGATCTGCTGGCATTCCACATATCTAAATTCTCTTGATTTAGTAAAACTTTCAAAATTCTACCCTTACCACCAATACTTCTATCAAGATACATTTTAGCATTATGCTTTTGATCAGGGGTTGGCAAATTCTGGCAAATCTAAGTGTCCACCTGTTGTACAACCTGTGACCTAAGAATGGTTGTTACATTTTTAAATGGTTGAAAAAGTCAAAGAAGAATTATATTTAATGACATGAAAATTATATAAAATGCAAGACATGTGAAGAGATGTACATCCAGGTACATGAAACTCATAGGTCCTGGTACAGATTCAACTTTAAAAGGACTTCATTTATCACATTATATTGAAATTTTCAAAAATGAAAGACAAAGAGAATATGAAAGGAGCAAGAGGATGACTGATCTCAGACAAGGTGACTCCCACAAGCTATGAACAAATTTCAGCAGAAACATCACCGTTCAGATAGAGTAGATGATATATTCAAAGTGCTGAGAGAAAAAACAGCTGTCAGCTAAGAATGAGCAAAGGTTCAGAAATGAAAGAGCTATAAAGGTATTCCTAGATAAACAAAAGTGGAGGGATTTCATTACCACTAGGAGTTCTTCAAGCTGAAATAAAGGATGTTAATTGGTAACATGAAAATATATGAAAATATATATCTCACTGGCAAGTGTAAATATATAGTCAAATTCAGAATATGCTATACAGTAATGATGGTGTATAAATAATTCTAGTAGAGTGATGAAAATACAAAAGTATTGGCTAATGCTGTGGGAGTGGGTGGGCGTGGGGTTGTCAGACTGTAGTAAATCCTGGGAGCTGGTGCAGAGGGGCATGGAGGCATTGGTGCAGGACAGTATGATGACCTTGGAACGTCTTTGGGGTGTGCAGGGGGTCATTGGCTGATAATCAGGCATTTGATTTTAACTTTTAGTTTTGTAACAGCTTAAGGGACCACGTGAGAACATGTGTGGAGTTGGCCCCTGTCACTGCAAACGGTTCAGAGTTTGTATGCTCCTTTTTACAAGTGATTTCCCAGATCACAGTTCTCTGCTGAGATTTGAGTGGGATTTGAGAATTTGGGGAACACCTGCAGCATTGTAACTTCAGAGGTGTAATCAGTTAAAAATTCACCTTTTGTGGAGTTGTGTTTTGTCAGTCATCCCTGCTAACTGAGCCCCAAGAACTCCGTGAAAGATGACAGAAGTCACTGTTATAGCCAAGTGTGTGTGTGTGTGTTGGGGGGGGGGGGTGGTGCTGAATTGCCCAATAGGACCAGAAACTTAATTAACATCAAAATGAATCAGCACATGTGGCTGCTGAATGACTCCAAGACATAGTGGCGGGTGAGGAGGTGGCCAATAGGACAGGTCATGGTGCTGTCCATCTACATGGAGAGGAAGAATGACCTGAAGAAGGGTTCCCTCATGAAGAACTTGAAGAATACCCTGAGCCTTGGCAATACCAAAAGGAAGACCAGCCTGTGGCACTCGTCCATGATACCCAGCACCGATGCTGAGTACCCTGCCAAGGGTGGAGTTGCCAACCGTATCTATGACCTCAACATCCCAGACTTTGTCAAGTTTGCCTACATGCCTGAGAGGTTAGGTGAACTGTTTCTGGTGAAGGGGTCATGTGTCACTGCGATGGAGAAATGCAGCAATGGCTGGTGATGTGGCAGCTACAACGGGCAGTTGGACTTGTTCCCCTTCAACAATGTCCTGAGGAGGTACGCAAGCTGGCCATCAAGTTTCAACCTTACTCAGCTTGCTGAAGGGCTCATCCCCTGTGTCCTGCATGTGGTCCATAAAGTTTTCCTTTTCAGCTAGGCCACCGAGAAGCTCAAGTTCGAGAAGGGAGAGACTGTGAAGGTCATTGAGAAGCCTGGGAATGACCAGGAGAGGTGGAAATGCAAAAACACCTGGGGGCAGGCAGGCCTCGCCCCCCCCCCCCCCCAACTACATGGTGGTGCTCAGCCATGGGCCTGCCCTGTCCACGTTGCATGCCCCATACATCAGCTACCCAGGGTAGGGGCAGCGGGTGCTTTGCAGACAGAGAGTGGTGCTATGGCAATAACACACCACCAGGCCAGGTGCATCCTCAATGAGGATGACATTGAGGACATCCTCACTGGGTACAGCGAATCCACGCCCAGTGACTTGTCATGTGTCTCTCAAAGCACCAGGAAAGAACGAACATTACAAGGTGCAGCTTGTGAAGAGTGTCAACTGCATCAGGCAGCGGCAGTTTCCCACTATGGACACTACAGAAAGGCCCCCTCCTCACCGCGGGCATTGGGAGAAGCTGTACCTCATCGGAGCGCTTCAGTGATGTCCTCCCCAGGGCCCTGCCACCTCCAGGCCTTGGTGCCATAGTTACAACCCCAGAGCTGAGCAGGTGGCTCCAAGAAGACATGGTGGGTCACTGGCTCCCCTGTGGTCCCATCTGTTCAGTGGCTCTTTCCCTACTGGCTTCCTTTGCCTGGTTGATGTTTCTGTCTAGGTCCTTTGTTTCCAGTGGCCTCTCCTTTGCCATCCCAGGCCCTCATGCTAGGGTTCAATATCACCTCTACCCACTGTGGCCTGTTTTAGATAACGAAAGGTGGAAGAAGGAAAGTTTGTCCACTTTATTCTTCTCAATTACAAACAGCCATAGACTATTCAAACAATTATGCTGTCAGCACCCCTCAGTAAAGACAGTGGGCCCAGTAGGGATGCACTGAAGCTGCTCTTGAAGTGACCTAGGTGCCCTCCAAGGTGAAGGTCCCTGGTCCCAGCAGCCTTTGTTGGGGTCCTTTGCCCATACTTGGCTCTGTGACTGTCCAGGGAGTGAACAAGTTTGCTGGTAGCAATACTAGAGCCACCAGTGAGACAGTAGTGAGGAAGTTGTCCAGTGCCTTTGGGGTGTGTTTGAAATAAAGAATTTCCTTGAAGTTCAACCTGGAAAATGGACAGCTGACTTGGAAAGACAGATGTTTTGGTATTTTATCCCCAAATACACTGTCTGCCTATACTTTTTCCTCCCCCCCCCCATTTGTTTAAATTTCCCAATTATGTATTTAATTCTCAAAGTAATATGTATCTATGCTCATTTGTAGACACTAATACAAACGATTAAGGAAAACACCTGATCTTGGGGAAGGGTAGCTAATAACACTTAACTCACACAGACATACACACACACCATATATGTGTGTGTGTGCATATATATGTATGTATGTATATATGTGTATTTATATATGCATAAATTTTCTTTACAGGTAAGTGTTTCAATGTTTACAAAAGAATATGTGATTAGTAATAGAGGACATAGAATGTTTATGAAGAAAGTGCATTGTTTTCTCTTTACATTTGAACTTCTTTATTTAAATATACAGTCTTGAGATGGCACATTCCTACAGTTGAAGAAGGGGTCTTGACACCTCCTAAACCTGGATGCTCAGTCTCTGGCTATTGTAATAAAAAATTTCATGACAAGACTATGTGTGATTATCTTTGGTAAACTCTGACTTAATGATGGGACAGGAATGACTGAGCCATTACTGAATACTCTGTGCCTAAAGGGAGGAGTTTAACACATTTATTAGTTATGGGTATTATTTTCTGTCACAACATTTTTATTATATTGAAATAATAAATTTATTGAATGAAATTCCAAGAGGAAACAACAACAAAAGTATTAAAAATAACTCATGCAAACACACACACACACAAATAACTCATGCAGATTAAAATAATTTGGTAATGGATACACAATAGAAAAAAATGCAAATTATGACAACAATGGGGAGTAAAACGGTAGAATTTTTACATGTGATTGAAATTAAGTTGTTATGAGTTTGAAATAGACTGTAATAATTAGAAGATATTTTATGTACATCTCATGGTACACACAAAGACAAACCCTTAGCAGATACACAAACGAGAAAGAAAAGAATCATAGCATACCACTATAGAAACTCATCAAATCACACATACCAAGAGAGGAAGAAAGAATAAGAGAACTATATAACAGCTACAAAAACAATGGATAAATCCTTCCCTATCAATAATTACTTTGAGGCCATCTTGAGTGGCTGTTACCAGCATCCAGAGATAGGCTACTAACCCGGAAACAACGGATCTCAAGCAGCGCGACTACGTGAACTCAGATGAGCACTGCTTCTTCTCAAGGAAAGCAGAGAGAGAACTACATAACCAAACACCTGGAGAAGAGAGATCATGGTGAAACAAAGAACCAACCCACATATGAAAGAAAAACAGGCATCATCAGAAAAGGAAGTAAATGTAATGGAGGCAATGGAGGCAAGCAACCTGTCAGAGAAAGAATTCAGAGAAATGGCCATAAGGTGGATGAAAAGAATGGAAGACAAATTCAACAATATGTGTAAGAACCAAGAGGAAATGAAGAAAAACAAAGGAGAAATGAAAAATGACATCACTGCTATAAAGAACTCAATAGAAAGCATCAACAGTAGACTAGAAGAAGCAGAGGACCACACCAGAGAGCTAGAAGACAAGGTAGGAAAAAATATCCAAGCAGAACAGCTTCTAGAAAAAAAAAAATTAAAAAGCAGGAGGTCTTGCCCTAACCGGTTTGGCTCAGTGGATAGAGCGTCGGCCTGCAGACTGAAGGGTTCCGGGTTTGATTCCAGTCAAGGGCATGTACCTTGGTTGCGGGCACATCCCAGGAGGGGGTGTGCAAGAGGCAGCTGATCGATGTTTCTCTCTCATCGATGTTTCTGACTCTCTGTCCCTCTCCCTTCCTCTCTGTAAAAATATCAATAAAATATATAAAAAAATAAATAAATTAAAAAAAAGCAGGAGGAGAGCCTAAGAGAACTCTGGGACAACACGAAACGAAACAACATCAGAATAATAGGGTGCCAGAGAGAGTAACTGAGCAAGGAATAGAAAACCTGTTTAAAAAATAATGACAGAAAACTTCCTGATATAGGGAAGAAAAAACTCACACAAATCCAAGAAGCTCACAGAGTCCCAAACAAAATGAACCCCAAAAGACCAATGCCAAGGCACATTATAATTAAATTGGCAAACACCAATGACAAAGAAAGAATCTTAAAAGCAGCCAGAGAGACAGAAAGTTACCTACAATGGATCCCCCATCAGACTAGTGACTGATTTCTCAACAGAAACACATCAGGCAAGAAGGGAATGGAATGAAATATACAAAGTCATGCAAAGGAAGGGTCTGAATCCAAGAATACTGTACCAAGCAAGGTTACCAATCAAAATTGAGGGTGAAATAAGGAGCTTCACAAAAAAAAACACACACAAAAAAACGGTCTACGGGAGTTTATTACCACCAAACCAGCAATGCAAGAAATGCTAAAGGGTCTGCTGTAAAAAGAAAAAATAGGAAACAGAGAAGGAATACAGTGGTAAAGAACAGAAATGGCGACTAACAAGTTTCTATCAATAATAACTTTAAATGGAAATGGATTAAATGCCCCAATCAAAAGACATAGGGTAACTGAGTGGATAAGAAAACATGACCCATATATCTGCTGTCTACAGGAAACCCACCTCAGAAAAAAAGCACACAGACTGAGGGTGAAGGGATGGAAAAAAGTTTTTCAGGCGAATGGAAGTGGAAAAAAAAAAGCCGGGGTAGCAATACTTATATCTGAAAATTAGATCTCAAAGTGAAGGACAGGAAAAGAGATAAAGACATCCACTTCATAATACTAAAGGGAGCAATCCAACAAGAAGAAATAACTCTGGTAAATATATATGCATCCAATATAGGAGCACCCAAATACGTAAGAAATCTTCTGGAGGAGATCAAGGGAGAGATTGACAGCAATACAATCATAGTAGGGGACTTTAACACCCCATTATCACCACTGGACAAATCCTCTAAATAAAAAATCAGCAAAGAAACATCAATACTAAATGACTCACTAGATCAGATGGAATTAATTGACCTCTTCAGAACATTTCACCCCAAAGCCACAGAATATACATTCTTCTCAAGTGCACATGGGTCATCTTCAAAGATAGACCATATATTGGGTCACAGACAAAGTCGCTTCAAATTCAAGAAAATTGAAATCATATCAAGCATCTTCTCAGATCACAAAGGCATAAAACTGGAAATCAACTACAACAAAAACAATTCAAAAAAATCAAACACATGAAGACTAAATAGCATGCTATTAAACAATGACTGGGTTACCAGAGAGATCAAAGATGAAATAAAAAACATCATGGCAACAAACGACAATGAAAACACAGCAATCCAAAACCTATGGGACACAGCGAAAGCAGTCTTGAGAGGGAAGTTCATAGCTCTATAAGCCTACTGCAAGAAATAAGAAACAATGAGAATATATGACCTAACTCTACAACTCAAAGAGTTAGAAAGAGAGCAACAAGAAAAGCCCAGTGTAAGCAGAAGGAAGGAAATAACAAAGATCAGAATGGAAATAAACGACATAGAGACCAAAAAAACAATACAAAAGATCAACAAAACCAAGACCTGGTTCTTTATAAGGATAAACAAGATTGATAAACCCCTAGCCAGGCTCACCAAGAAACAAAGAGAGAGGACCCAAATAAACAAAATCAGAAATGAAAGTGGAGAAATAACAACAGACCCCATAGAAATACAAAGGATTGTTAGAAAATACTATGAACAACTCTACTCCAACACACTAGACAACCTGGAAGAAATGGACATATTCCTAGAAAAATACAACCTTCCAAAACTTAATCAGGAAGAATCTAAAAATCTCAATAGGCCAATAACTATGGAGGAAATTGAAGCAGTAATCAAAAAGCTTCCAGCAAACAAAAGCCCGGGGCCAGACGGCTTCACAGGGGAGTTTTACCAAACATTCAAGGAAGAACTAAAACCTATCCTCCCCAGACTATGTCAAAAGATTCAAGAGGAAGGAACACTTCCTAGCTCATTCTATGAAGCCAGCATCACCCTAATACCAAAATCAGATAAAGACAACACAATGAAAGAGAATTACAGGCCAATATCCCTCATGAGCATAGATGCCAAAATCCTCAAAAAAATTCTAGCAAATCGGATCCAGCAGTACATCAGAAAGATCATACACCATGACCAAGTAGGATTTATCCCAGGGATGTAATGATGGTACAATATTCGCAAATCAATAAACGTGATACATCACATAAACAAATTGAGAGATAAAAACCACATAGTCATATCAATTGATGCAGAAAAAGCTTTTGACAAAATTCAACACCCTTTATTGATAAAAACTCTCAGCAAGATAGGAGTAGAAGGATCATAATAAAAGCCATATATGAAAAACCCACAGCCAACATCATAATCAATGGGAAAACCTAAAACCATTTCCCCTGAGGATAGGAACAAGACAGGGATGCCCCCCTCTCACCACTCCTGTTCAACATAGTACTGGAAGTACTATTCATTGCGATCAGACAAGATGAAGAAATAAAAGGCATCCAAATTGGAAAAGAAGAAGTAAAACTGTTCTTATTTGCAGATGACATGATACTGTACATAGAAAACCCTAAAGACTCCATCAAAAAATTATTAGATTTAATAAATGAATTCTGCAATGTAGCAGGATGCAAAATTAATGCCAAGAAATCTAAGGCATTTCTTTACACCAATAGTGAACTTACAGAAAGGGAGACTAAAAAAGCAATCTCATTTACCATCGCACCAAAAAAATTAAGATACCTAGGAATAAACTTAACTAAGGAGGTAAAAGACTTATATGCGAAAAACTACAGGACACTGAAAAAAGAGATAGAGGAAGACATAAACAGATGGAAGAACATACCGTGTTCATGGATTGGTAGATTCAACATCATCAAATGTCCATACTACCCAAAGCAATCCATAGATTCAATGCAATCCCCATTAAATTACCAAAGGCATATTTCACAAATCTAGAACGAACGTTCCAAAAATTCATCTGGAATAAAAAAAGACCTCGAATAGCTGCAGCAATCCTGAGAAAGAACGAAGTAGGTGGGATTTCAATACCAGATATCAAACTGTATTACAAAGCCACTGTTCTCAAAACTGCCTGGTACTGGCACAAGAACAGACATATAGATCAATGGAATAGAATAGAGACCCCAGAAATCGACCCAAACCATATGCCCAATTAATATTCGACAAAGGAGGCAAGAGCATACAAGGAGTCAAGACAGTATCTTCAATAAATGGTGTTGGGAAAATTGGACAGATACATGCAAAAAGATGAAACTAGACCACCAACTCACACCATACACAAAAATAAACTCAAAATGGATAAAAGACTTAAACGTAAGACGGGAAACCATAAAAATACTAGAGGAATCCACAGGCAGTGGAATTGCAAACATATGCCAAAGGAATTTCTTCTCTGATAATGCTCCTAGGGCAATGGAAACTAAAGAGAAAATAAACAAATGGGACTACATCAAAATAAAAAGCTTTTGCACAGCAAAGGAAACCATCAACAAAACAACAAGAAGACCCACTACATGGGAGAACATATTTGCCAATGATACCATCGTTAAGGGTTTAATTTCCAACATTTACAGGGATCTCATGAAACTTAACAAAAGGACGATAACAATCCAATAAAAAAATGGGCAATGGACCTAGATAGACACTTTTCGAAAGAGGACATACAGAAGCCCGAAAGACATATGAAAACATGCTCAAAGTCACTAATTATATGAGAGATGCAAATCAAAACAACAATGCGGTATCATCTCACACCTGTCAGAATGGCTATCATCAACAAATCAACAAACAACAAGTGTTGGAGAGGATGTGGAGAAAAAGGAACCCTTCTGCACTGCTGGTGGGAATGCAGACTGGTGCAGCCACTGTGGAGAACAGTATGGAGCTTCCTCAAAAAACTAAAAATGGAACTCCCATTTGACCCAGTGATCCCACTACTAGGAATATATCCCAAGAAACCAGAAACGCCAATCAGAAAGGATATATGCACCCCTATGTTCATAGCAGCACAATTCAGCATACCTAAGATTTGGAAACAGCCTAAATGCCCATCATCGGATGAGAGGATTAGAAAACTGTGGTACGTCTACACAATGGAATACTATGCTGTGGTAAAGAAGAGGGAACTCTTGCTTTTTGCAACAGCATGGATGGAACTGGAGAGCATTTTGCTAAGTGAAATAAGCCAGTCAGAGAGAGATAAATAGCACAACATCTCACTCATTTGTGGATTATAGAGAACAACATAGACTGATGAAAAGGGACAGATGCAAAGACTGAGAAACAGAGATCAGGCTATCAATCCCCAGAAGGAAAGTAGGGGAGGGAGGGGGTAAGAGGAAGAGATCAACCGAAGGACTTGTATACACGCATATAAGCCAAACCAATGGACATGGACAACAGGGGGATGGGAGCATGAGTGTGTGTGTGTGTGTGGGGGGGGGGGAGTAGGGAGGGAGGGGTTAATAGGCGGGAATGAGGACACATTGGTAATACCTTAACTAATAAAAAAAAATAAAAAATTTACTTTGAATAATAAGCATTACCTTCTCTAATCACAAGATAGAGTGGCTGAATGAATTAAAAACAAAGCACAATAAAACCCAAGATCTGACTATATGCTGCCTACAGGAGACTCTCTTTGGCTTCAAAAACACACTTAGGCTAAGGGAAAAAGATGGAAAAATATTCAATGCAAATGGAAACCAAAGAGAGCAGGATTAGCTATTATGTCAGACAATGAAGACTGAGCTTGTAACCATCACTGCCAGGGCCTGGGGGCAGGAGGAGGGAGAGTGGCACAGAAGGAAGGGAAGAGAAAAGGGGACATGGAAACTGGGGGTGGGGTCCTCACAAAGCAGCAGCAGGGTGGAGGGAGAGATCACTGGGTCTGGGTTCCAGCCCTGGCTGTTTCCAAGTGCTGTGTGAGTATGGATTTGGATGATGGGATGAAAAGAGAAAGAGGCAAGGGTGTAGCTGAGATTTCCAGCCCAGGTGACTCCATATGGTGAAGGCTGAAATCAGAGAAGTCAGGAGAGGGGACTGGCTTGAGCTGAGGAATAGGCCTACCCTCCTCCCAGCTCGGTTCACCTAGAGAATAGAGTCCTCCTTGGAACTATCTAGACCACCCAGACCCCAGGGAAGTTCAGAGTTGTTATGACCCCAGCTGTGCCTGGACAAGGACCATGTTCCACATGGCACCTGGTTGGGTAAGATTCACTGCCTGGCCTGCCTGGGTCTCAGTTTTTCCATCTGTCAAATCAGAGCGGGTGTAACCTCAACACTGGAATGTTCCTGAAAGGTCATTTCTAGGCCTTCTGACCCATCCCCACCCTGGCTTCTCCATCCTTCTTATGGTGTTTTATTGGCCCAGGTCTTCATCCAGCTCTAGGCAAACCAGGCTGGAAATTCACTTGCTGCCTTGAAGCCCCACTTGGGGCCTCAGGACAACTCAGCAAGCCTCACATTTCCAGCTCTGTCCATATGTCAGGCAAGTGTTTCAAATTCTCTCTAAGTCTTGGAGGAGCCCCAAGACTCAGGGTCAATGAATTTCAGCACTGTGGTGGAGTTTTGCTTGGATGGAATTGGGGAGTAGAGGAATGGGGGCAATTGTACTGTAAGAAGCAGATAAGGAGGTTGATGCTTGCTAGCAAGATGGGCAGGAATTAGGGCATTGAAACTGGGGGAATTCAATGGAGAAGAACTGTGCTGGCATGAGCAGAGCAAGGACGATAGGCCAGGCACAAAAGGACACCAGGGTGGCCTAGCAATGGGCAAAACTTGGAAAATAAGAACCTTGCCCCCAGGGAAATCTTTCTTCCCCTAGCATGTCACTTGTCATGGGGTGTGGACCCCCGGACCTTTCATATTTCTGGCTATGCTGTTCAGACCTCTGATCTTTCCTCCCTAGAAATAACATCTGGGTGTCAGCTGTATTTTAGCTCCAGGCCTAGAATGGCAGAAAAACCATCTGCATTGACTAATGACCCTTTGCCCTGGCACCAACCAATCAGTGGAGACCACAAAGGACCCACTTGGAAAGCTGATGAATATTCTGTTGACATCCTCCCATGGTATCTCCCCTAAGATCTCCACTGTTAAAAGCTTTTAGGATGGAGGACCCAGTGCGCTCTCCCTCCTGGGAGCATGCCCATGCCTTTCCGAACCCCTTCCCTCCCCCCATTATCATTACCTTTACCTTCCTCACTCCCAAGCTCCAAGGGCACTTCCTTTGCTTCTGTAACTTGTTTCCTGAACACCTTTCTTCTACCATCCATTTCTGATATCTCTGTGATTTTCTAAATAAATGTTCTCTTACAGTTTGAGTCTTGGCCTGAACTCTTTCTTAGTCAGAACACAAGTACCAAGGTTTCTGAAATGATGTCCGGTCTGACACCACTGGTCTAACACCTGGTGCTGTTCTCGCTGTCATAGTCAAAGCACCAGAAAACAAGAGACCGGTCTTAACTAGGAGAGGTCAGGAGGAACCAGTGAGCCCACTGCAGCCTGCCCCACCCTCTCATTGGAGAATGGTGCCCTGACACTGCCCAGCAACTGTCCTGATCTGGCCTCCAGGAAGTTTGCATCTCTGGTTCTGCCTCTACCTCCCCATATATGTCATGACACCTCTCTGTGCCTCAAGTCCCCTCACATGAGGCTGAGAGTCTCTGCCACCCACAGCTGTCAGTAGTAATAACATCTACAGGGGCAGCAACAGTAGCAACAGAAACGTTCATTGATCACTTACTAGGAAGTAGACTCTGTGGTATAACATGTGTCTAACATGGATTACCTCTTTACCCTCATACAGTCCAAGGGGCAGGCTCCTACCCTCTTATTTTACAGATGGAGAGAAGATGCAGAGAGAAGTGAAGCGACTTGCCCAATGTGGTCGTGCCCGGACTGGAACTTGCTTCTTGCCAACTCCCTTCTGTGGTTATAGCACAAGACCAGGCAAGTGGCCACTTGGGAGGTGGGTGTGAAACCCACATTCTTTCTGCTAGTGCTTTCTGAGAGTTTCTCTGACTCTTGGAGCTCTAGTCTCTCTGGCCTTCTGTGTGCTCCCTCCCAGGTGCTGTGAGGACCCATCGGTTGCTGGGAATGCACTAGGCATTCTTCTCCACAGCCTCTTAGCTGCAGTCTAGTTTGAGTCTGGATCCCCCCTTTGACAGGACAGTCCCCGAAGAAGGTCTGATGGGGTTCAGTAGGTTGTGGGTGGAAAGGAGAGCAACAGCAGGCAGAGGGTATGTTGTCTACTCACCTGACTTCATAGCTGGCTCTTTCTGGGCTCGAGCACACAGCTCGCTCAGGCCCATCTGCTCCCAGGACTGCAGGGCCAGGTCCCAGGCCTGGTGCTCCCCGTATTGAGCCACCAGGCATGAGGCCACCTCCATGCCACACACCTCCTCTGGTTGAGCTGGGGTTGTCCCAGGAGAGTGCTGGCAGAGATCCTTATCAGGCAGCCCCAGCAGGAACTCCCTCAGCTGCTCCTTGCTCATACCCTCTAACATCTGGGCCAGCCGCTGCTCGACTCCATAGGCCATCTCTGCTGCTCTGGCTGTGTCTGCTGCACTGGCCATGTCTGCTGCACTTGTTATCTCAGTTCCAGCTCCAAGGGCCTTAGGGATGTTCACTGGGGAGGAGGTGGGTGGGGAGGGCATTAGGCAGGTAGATAATAGCAGTCGTTCTTGTCCCCTACCATATCCCAATACCAGACTCCCACCAGGGTCATTGCTGGTTCCCTGGCAAACTCCTCTTCAGCACTACGAACCCCCTTTTGTAATACTCTTGGTTTCTTCCAATAGATAATGTTGGGAGAAGGGAGGTGAAGGGAAGAGGCAGGAAAATCTATAAAGGGAGGAGCCCAGAGAAGGCAGAGACATTTGCAGAAGTCAGGTTACTGAGATGCTGGGTTGGGGGCAGTGAGAAGAGTGAAGTGGTGGGGATGGGAGGATGGGATCTTCAGGATACTCACTGTTCTGTGCTCTTCAGTCTTCCCTCCTGTGAGACCCGGAGCTCTGGAGCCACCTTGAGCTTTAATGCTGACAGGAGATGGGGTAAAGGGAGAGGCAAAGCACAGGGTGGGTTTTTAGATTCCAGGGTGGAGCTCAGAGCTGCTCCACCCAGGTCTCTTTAGAATTCTCCTGGCCCTAGGCAACCAAAGGGGAAGAATGGCCTCACCCAGCCAGAGCAGGAACAGAGGGTGTAACCAGGGGAGGGGTGGGGCCAGGACAGGCCTGCAGAGCTTACACTACTTAGAGCCAGACATCCTCAGGTCACATCTACAGGTAGGCCATTGACATGAGTTCTGGTAGGGCACTGTGCTAGTGCATGAGACAGGTCAGTAAGCCCAGACAAGTGGAAGAGGGAAACTGAGCAGATATCTGAATAAACTGGCAGAGCAACTTACAGCAGACACAGAAGGTCACCTCCCTAGAGATAATACCTAGTTCTCAGTTGTATTTCAGCTCCAGGCCCCCAAAAATAGCAAACTAGGTGGGTGACACCAGGACCAGCTGCAATGACCCCCTGCCCTGGCACTGACCAATCAGTAGAGACCAGGACCCTGAAAGAGCCCACCTAGAAAACTGATGAATACTCTGCTAAAACCCTCCTCCAGGAGTCCCACCTGCAAGAGAGAAAAAACACTCTCAAGACAAAGGACCCAGCATGTGCTCTCCCTCTGGAGAACACACCCATGTCTTTCCCTTCTCTCTCTTCTTCCCCCACAGGCACACACCTCCTAAAGTCTAAGGGACCCCACAAGACTTGTAAGCAGGGGAGCCATGGACAGCAGCAGCTCATCCCAGGCTAACCCCCTGAACCTGTCTCCTTTTGTCAGACTTCCCAGTGAGCTAAAGCAGCCCTGCCTTAGCTCATTTATTTCCTATAACATTTTTAGAAAACCAAAGCAGCCCAGCCTGGGTCTCCCTGTGGCCTCTTCTGTGCTAAGCCCTTCCTTGTTTTTCTGTCCCCAACTATAATAAACACACCCGCATAGTCACTTGGTCTTGTGTTGTCAAGAACACACATACTGGCCGTCCTTATGCCAGCCTGCTCAGGGCCAGGTCCCCTGTCCAATAACATCTAGTGCCCCAGAGGGGACCTTGTTTCCTGAGGTTACGGAGCCCAGCTGGCTCACTCGCTCTGACTAGGATTGTCTCATCATGGTATAGAGTGGCAGGATTCCAGAGGAGCCCACCCACAGCCACCTCGCAGACTCAGACCCATGCCAGGTATTAGCTGGGGCCCTCTGGGCCCTACATGCTCCTCATTTTGCATTGGATGAGTTCCTTTGGAATTCTGGACCTACCCACCTCCCACCCCCGACCCCTACTTTAAGGTAAGAAGCTCACTTTCTTTGATCTGTTTTTAAAAAATCCTTGTGGTAGAGCTAAAGGTTAAGGGTTGAGAGAACCCAGGCAAAGGCAGGACACATGGAGAAAAATGAATGGCTGTTTTTTAACTCCCAGCCTCAGCCCTCCTTAATACTTCTGCAGATATACAATAGACAGGAAGCCTTTATTTGCAAGTATTTATAGAATGGGAAAAATGTAATTAGAAGTGATCAACTTTACAACACTAAAATGTAGCTCTTTTGATGCCTAAGTCAAATTTTGCATGCAAAATTAGGAAAAGCTGGCTCTAAAATTAAACAGAATGAATGGAAAGCTTATCTTAATTCCAATCTAGAAGCTCCTAGAAAAAGCATAGGTAAATCACACTCACAGTAGAAAAGCAGAAAAACCAGTCCGAAGTAGAGGAAAAAAATTGCATACATTCATTGTGTTATTGGTGCCTGCAGGTAGTGTGTGGGTTCTTGATTTCATGTAGGAAAGATTTCACAATATGAGTCCAGATGATTTTCAGAGTATGTTTATTAAAAGTGGGAACAGTGAAACAAAGGAAGGGTTAAATGTAGAAATGTAACCGGACAATCAATGGGTCCATGCTGCCTGTAACTACTTGAGCTAATTAAGCAGAGACCAGGTTGAATCATATGTGATTTTATTCCAATACTGCCAGCAGCATGGGAGAGTAGCAGGTCATCCACAAAAATCTGCTCTTCACCCCACCATAACCCAGCCGCTTATATTCGGCAGAAGGACAAACATTACATGGGGAAGTAGACAAAAAGGGCAAATGGGCAGTTTACAGATATGCAAAAGGGCTGGGGTCTTCAAAGGGCTAGTGATATGCAAAGGCTGGGGGTCCTCAAAGGGCTGGCAGCTCTGGTTTCTGGCTTTGGTTTCTGCTTTCCATGAGAATAGGCAGCTCCCTGATGAGGAGAATGGGCTGCATTGCCAGGTGAATTCCCAGGTCCCACAGGCAACTGCCATCCAGGTTAGAATGTGCCTTCGTTAATCCAAATAAAACAATCACAGTTAACAGAGCATGATTAATATTTCTTACAATTATAGTTGGTCCCCAATATTTTATTCCTGCCCCTATCAGAAGAAGAAACAAAAGAGAGTCTAGGTGAGGCTGCTTTGGCTCACTGAGAAATAGAAGTCACAGTGACAGAAGTGAGTTCACTGGAAAGTCAGAGAAAATGGGGGTCTTGGAGATAGGTTCAGGAAGTAAGCCCGAGATGAACTGCTGCTGCCCACTGCTTTCCTGGTTGCAAGTCTTGTGGGGTGCCTTAGTATTTAGGAGACAGAGAGCAGAGATCTGAGTTGTGGGCATGCTCCAGCAACAGCATGCCCTAGGTAGAGTATGTTTATAAAAGCTGGGAACATTGAAATGAAGAAAGTGCTTAGGATAGAAGAAGCAACAGAAGAAAGTCAGAGAAATGGGGGCTGGAGACATGTTCAGGGGATAAGCATGGGATGAGCTGCTACTGCCCACTGCTCTCCTGATTGCAAGTCTCATGAGGACCCTTAGAGAAAAAGAGCAGAGATAGAAGGTGCAGGCATGCTTTAGCAAGAGCGCACCATGGGTTCTTTGTCTTGAGGCTTTTTATGTTTCTTTGTCGGGACAGAATCCTAGGGGAGGTCAAAGGGGAGGGTTTTAACAGAATATTCATTAACTTTTCAGGTGTGTCCTTCAATGTGTTGATTCATTAAAATATAGGTAAGAAGGGTCAGGGTTTATTTTCTGGTTTCTTTCTTTCTTTTTGTAAGTGATTATAAATGTATTAGATCATCTGGATACCAGATGGGCTGAGCCCCAAAATGGTGCCAGCACCCAAAAATGGGAGTCAGAGGTTTTTAAAGGACTCTAGGTGGGCTGTTTCTAGGTGAAGAATTCTCTGGGCATGTTGGGATTCTGGGAAACTGGAGGGGAGAGATAATAATTTTAGCAAGTGGAATGTGGTTTAAGCAAGTGGAATGTCCATTGTGAAGAGGCCAAAAAGGTCAGTTCCCAGGGGAGGGAGTATCAATTCAATTATTTAATCAGATTTATCGTTCCAGCCTTTTTCTTTTATGGAACAGGGACGAAGGTCATATCTTCCATAGTTACTTCCTCTTGAGAGAGGGCGTTGAGATCACAGGGGTTGGACTTTGATTGTAGTCAGCTGGAACATTGTATAGATAACTCCTGGTTGGAGTGAAGGGCTGTGGCAGTATGATTTCCCTGAGAGACTGGTTGGTGAAGGCTCAAAAGCGATCCTGTTGAGTGACTTGGTAAAAGCTGGTCCTGAGGCTGCCACAGTGTCACTTGTTCCGTTTTGCTGATTTTCTGGGCCTGGAGCTGAAAGACAATTGAGGCCTAGATGTTATCTGCCACCCCAATCATTAACCGAGGCTTTGTCCTGGTGATGTACGTCTGTGGGGCCTTGTCAGAGCATGGGCAGCTTCAGTCTTCCGTGGCCAGTCTCAGGAGGTCTGGGAGCTCCAAACTGGATCCATATGGCAGCAGCCTTGCAGGACTGGCTGAGGTCTGACCTAGAGAAGATTGGCCGGTGTAGGATGGAGGGTGAGCAATGGAGGAGAGATTCCTGATTGTGCATCCCCCTTGGCTGGTTTTGGAGGGTCCATAAGGGAGGGAGGCCTAATTGAAGCTGGCGATGGAGTCACCTGAGTAGGATTCAGAGGTAAGCCCAGGTTGAGCTGCCACTGCCTACTGCTCTGTGAGTAGCAAACTCAGGGTGACCAAAGCCTGGGCGATGGCTCCCCATTCCTGGGGAACTCCCTCGGGTTTCAGCACTAATTGTTAGTGTCACCAAAGGAGAGACGCATGAGGCCAAAGTGGTAAGGGATTATAAAATTACTAGAGGCCCGGTGCACGAAATTTGTGCACGGGAGGGTGTGTCCCTCAGTCCAGCCTGTACCCTCTCACAATCAGGGTCCTTTTGGGGGATGTCGGAGTGCCAGATTAGGCCTTATCCCACAGATCAGGATATCCCTCTCACAATCCGGGTCTGTTGGCTCCTAACTGCTCTGCCTGCCTGCCTGATCACCCCTAACCGCTCACCTGGCTGCCTGATTTCGCCCCTAAAACTCAAACTTCTTTTTATTTTTATTTTTAATATTTGTATTTCTTCTGTATTTTTTATTTTAAAAGTCAAGCTTCTTGAGAACATGAGGTGTTTAACATTGTTCCATATTCCTTACAGAGAGCTAAGCATGGTAAACACAGCAAATACTTAATACTTATGGGCTTCTATATAAACACTTTCCAACCAGGAATGTTTTAATAGGCAGTCTCCAAAAACTTGAATTGGAAAACCTAAAAGTAGAGTGCTCAGATTTCAGGGATCAGTTCTGTTAGCAGGATTTCTATCCCAATTAAACTCTAATTCCTATCTCTCAACAGTCTGGACAAATTGCCCTTCACTGTCTCCAAAGTTTCTTATTTGTCACTATCCCATTTTCCTTTCTTTTTTTTTTTTGAGTTTAATGTTTTATATCCACATAAGTATCAACATATCATACAAAACCCACCTGCCAGCCTAGCTGGGCATGCAGGAGGGGGGGGGCCCATGGGAGCATAGAAAACCAGGGTTCTTGTCCCAAAAGAGGAGAAAATGGGTTTACAGTCAAAGAAA
>NW_005872190.1:0-44734 GCF_000147115.1 Myotis lucifugus
TCAGCAACTGATGGGAATTTGGGCTGTTTCCAGATCTTAGCTATTTCAAATTGTGCTGCTATAAACGTAGGGGTGCCTACATTGTTTCTGATTGGTGTTTGTTGATTTGTTGATGGTAGCCATTATGACAGGTGTGAGCTGATACCTCATTGTCCTTTTAATTTGCATCTCTCTGATGGTCAGTGACTTTGAGCATTTTTCATATGTCTCTTGGTCATCTGTATGTCCCCTTTGGAGAAGTGTGTATTTAGGTCCTTTGCCCATTTTTAAATTGGATTGTTTGTCTTCCTTTGGTTAAGTTGTATGGGTTTCTTATACATTTTGGATATTAACCCTTTATCACATGTATCCTTGCCAAATATGTCCTCCCATACTGTGGGCTCCCTTTTCATTTTGTTGATGGTTTCTTTTGCTGGGCAGACAGTTTTTATTTTGATGTCTTCCCATTTGTTTAGTTTCTCCTTAGTTTTCTTTGTCCTTGGAGATGTATCTGTAAACACATTGCTATGAGAGATGTCTGAGATTTTGCTTCCTATGGTTCCTTCTAGGTTTTTTATGGTTTCCCTATTTACCTTTAGGTCTTTTAACTATTTTGAGTTTACTTTTGTGTATGGTGTATGTTTGTGTATTTGTTTTTGTACGTTTATCCGTCCAATTTTCCCAACAATAATTAGTGAAGAGTCTGTTTTGACTCCATGGTATGCTCTTTACTCCTTTGTGAAATATTAATTGAGCATAATGTCTTGGGTAGATTTCTGGTCTCTCTGTTCAGTTCCATTGATATATATGCTTGTTTTGTGCCAGTACCAGGCTGTTTTGATTACTATTGCTTTGGAATATAATTCAATATCTCGTATTGTGATCCCTCCACCTTTGTTCTTCTTTCTCAAGATAGCTGTGGCTAACTGGGGTCTTTTTTTTTTTTTTTGGTTCCATATACATTTTTGGAGTATTTGTTGTTGATCTGTGAAATATGCTGTTGCTATTTTAATAGGGATTAAATTGAATCTGTAGAGTGTTTGGGTAATATGGGCATTTTAATGATGTTTATTCTATCAATTCATGATCATGGTATATTTTTCCACTTGTTTATATCTTCCTCTATCTCTTTATTCATAATCCTGTATATTTCTGAGTACCAGCCTTTTACCTGCTTTGTCAAGTTTATTCTTAAATATCATAATTTTTTTGATGCACTGGTAAATGTGATTGTTAGTTTGATGTCCCTTTCTCAGAATTCATTATGGTGCATAAAGGTACCATCGATTTTTGGCTGTATTTCGTAAACTGCTGCATTACCAAATTTGTTTCTTAAATCAATTAGTTTGTTGGTAGAGTCCTTTGGGTTTTCTATGTACAGTATCATGTTGGTGAGGAGACTCCCCATCACTGCCCTCATGTCATCTGCCAGGAGAAGTGTGACCCCCTCCTCTGGGGACTGCAATGAGAAAGCAGGAAATTAGACCCTCAGGGGAAGAGCAGGAGCCATCCCTGGAGGCAGCTGAGAGCTTGAGAGGAAATCTCTGTGCCCAATAGGAAGATCCTTTCTCCCCACCTCCCTCTGCCCCTGCTCCTGGGGCTGCTCTCTGTGCTGTGGGTCCTGAGCGCCCCCTGGTGTACTGAGCGCCACCTGCAGCCCATCCCTGTTGTCTCCCTCAGGGAGGTTTGTGTCTGGGCTCACATTGACTTCCCCTCACTGTGTGTCGCACAGTAATACATGGCCGTGTCCTCGGCTCTCAGGCTGCTGAGCTCCATGTAGAATGTGTTTGTGGACGTGTCTCCGGTTATGGAGATTCTACCTTGGAATTTCTGTACGTAGTTTGTGATTTCAAGTAAAGGGAAAACTATCCCCACCCACTCAAGCCCCTGTCCTGGGGCCTGTCGCACCCAGTGCACAGGGTAGCTGGTGAAGGTGGATCCAGAAGCCTTGCAGGAGACCTTCACGGAGGCCCCAGGCTTCCTCACCTCAGCCCCAGACTGCACCAGCTGCATCTGGGAGTGGACACCTGTGGGGAGGAGACAGGAGTGAGTGGAATTCCCCTTGACTCTCCCTGGACCTTCCTTAACCTGGGACAGGAGCCCCTTACCTGTCGCCATGGCCACCAGGAGGAGGGTTCTCCAGCTCCAGTCCATGCTGAGGTCTGTGCTGTGAGCACTTCTGTAGGGGAGGGTGTGGCTGTGGGTGATTCCCTCAGGGCACAGTCTTACCCATATTTAACCTGGTCTACCTCCTGTCTTTTGCATATTCATGAGGCAGAGTATTTCATAGCTGAGGTCTTGACCCCACCTGAGAGAAGATGGTTGACACAGGGACCATGTTCACTGGGAGTCTGCGGGTCCAAGTCCTAATTCTTTTTTCTTAAAATTATACCTTTATGGTTGAAGGTATGACACATGTCCCCTTTATCCCCTATTGACACCTTTTAGCACCCCCCCCTACCCAGGTCTTCACATCCGATTATCTGTTTCCTGGATGATGGACATATGCCTATGAAGTTTGTTGGTTGACCTCTTTCCCCAACACCACCACGACTTCCCTCTGAGATTACCCAGTCTGCTCCATGCTTCCAGGTCTCTGGATCCATTCTCTTCATCAGTTTATTTTGTTCATTATGTTCCAGATATGAGTGAGAACATGTGATACTTGTCTTTCTCTGACTGGCTTAATTCACTTACCATGATACTCTCCAGGTCCCTCCTTGCTGATGCAAAGGGAAGAGATCCTCTTTTACTGCTGCATAGTATTTGGTGGCATAAATGTACCACAGCTTTTTTATCCACTCAACTACTCACGGGCATTTGGGCTGTTTCCAGTCTTAGCTATTGCAAATTGTGCTGCTATGAAGATAGCGGTGCATACATTGTTTCTGATTAGTGTTTGGGTCCCTTCGCATATATTCCTTAAAGTGGGTTCGCTAGGTGAAATGGCAGTTCCATGTTTAATTTTTTGAGAAAACTCCATACTGTGTTCTGTAATGACTGCACCAGTCTGCATTCCCTCCAGCAGAGTAGGAGGGTTCCCTTTGCTTCACTTCTTCACCCGCACTTGTCATTTGTTGATTTGTTGATGGCAGCCATTCTGACAGGTGTGAGCTGATACTCATTGTCCTTTTAATTTGCATCTCTCTGATGGTCAGTGACTTCGAGCATTTTTCCTATGTGTCTTGGCCTTCTCTATGTTCCCTTTGGAGAAGTGTGTATTTAGGTCCTTTGCCCATTTTTTAATTGGATTGTTTGTGTTCCTTTAGTTAAGTTGTATGTGTTTCTTATATATTTTGCATATTAACCCTTTATCACATGGATACCTGCCAAATATGTCCTCCCATACTGTGGGCTCCCTTTTCATTTTGTTGATGGTTTCTTTTGCTGTGCAGACACTTTATTTTGGTGTATTCTCATTTGTTTGTTTTCTCCTTAGTTTCCTTTGTCCTGGGAGATGTATCTGTAAACACATTGCTATGAGAGATGTCTGAGATTTTGCTGCCTATGGATTCTTCTAGGATATTTATGGTTTCCCTACTCACTTTTAGGTTTATTAACCATTTTGAGTTTACTCCTGTGAATGGTGTATGTTCGTGTATTGTTTTGTATTTTTGCACAGTTATCCGTCCAATTTTCCCAACAATACTTATTGGAGGGACTGCTGTGACTCCATTGTTTGCTCTTGCCTCCTTTGTCAAATATTAATTGAGTGTAACGGCTTGGGTAGATTGCTGGTTTGTCTGTTCTGTTCCGTTGATGTATATGACTATTCTTGTGCCAGTACAAGGCTGTTTTTATTTTAATGGCTTTGAAGTATAATTTAATATCTGGTAGTGTGGTCCCTCCACCTTTCTTCTTCTTTCTCAAGATTGCTGTGGCTAATGGGGGTCTTTTTTGGTTCCCCATAAATTTTTGGATTATTTGTTTAGATCTGTGAAATATGCTGTTGCAATTTTAATAGTGATTACATTGAATCTGTAGAGTGCTTTGGGTAATATGGACGTTTTAATGATGTTAATTATACCAATTCATGACCATGATATATTTATCCACTGGTTTACATCTTCCTCTATCTCTTCATTAAACATCCTGTATTTTTTCTGAGTACAAGCCTTTTACCTGGTTTGTTCAGCTTATTCTTAAGTATCCTAATTTTTTTGATGCACTGGTACATGGGATTGAGAATTCATTACTGGTGCATAAAAGTTCTATTGATTTCTGTATGTTAATTTTGTATGCTGCTACATTGCTGAATTCATTTATTAAATCTAGGTGTGTGGGTTTTTTTGTTATTTTTGTGGAGTCTTTATGGTTTTCTATGTACAATATCATATCATCTCTGAATAATAAGAGTTTTACTTCCTTCTTTCCATTTTGGATGCCTTTTATTTCTTCTTCTTGTTTGATTGCTGTGGCTAGGACTTCCAGTACTATGTTGAATAAGAGTGGTGAAAGGGGACATTTTCTGTTTTGTTCTGTTTCTTACGGGAAATGGTTTCTGTTTTTGCTCATTGAGATGATTCTGGCTGCATGTGTGTCATACATGTCCTTTATTGTGTTGAGATATGAGCCCTCTTCTCCCACTTTGCTGAGAGTATTTATCAAAAGTGGAGCTGGGTTTTGTCGAATGCTTTTTCTGAATCTATAGATATGGTCATGTTATTCCTGTCTTTCTTTTTGTTTGTGGGATGTATCACGTTTATTGATTCATGAATATTGTACCAGCCTTGCATCCTTGGATGAATCCCATTTGGTCATGGTGTATGATCTTTTAAATATATTGCTGGATCCAATTTGCTAATATTTTATTAAGGATTTTAGCATCTATGTTCATCAGGGATATTGTCCCGTAATTATCTTTAGTAGGAGTGAGATTTGGTTTTGGAATTAGGATAATGCTGGGCTCATGAAAAGAGTTTGGAAGTGTTCCTTCCTCTGGTTTTCCTTTGAGTAGTTTGGGGAGTATAAGTGTTAGTTCGTCTTTGGATGTTTGGTAAAACTCCCCTGCAAAGGCATCCCCATGACTTGTGTTTGCTGGGAGGTTTTAGATTCCTTCTTCTACTTCCTCAGCTGTTATTGGCCTATTCAGGTTTTCTGATTTCTTCTGTTTCAGTTTTGGGGTACTGTGTCCAGCTTGTTGGCATATAGTTGTCCATAGTACTTCATTGCAATCCTTTTTATTTCTGAGGTTTTGTTTGTTATGTCTCCGCATTCCTTTCTGACTTTATTTATTTGGGTCCCCTCTCTTTGTTTCCTGATGAGTCTGGCTAATGGTTCATCAATCTTTTCTGTCTTTTCATAGAACCAGCTCATGGTTTCACCAAGTCCCATTCCTGAGTGGTGAAAGGTTCTATAATCACCAGAGCCGTAAATCAGGAGGGGAAAAAGGGAGACAAACAGAGGTCAGGGTGCAGTGCATGATTTGAGAAAGCTTTGCAGACACAGTTGGTTCTCATGGCTCCTGGAAACCCATGAAAGTAGCAAGGAGGGAAGTAAGGGAGGTCTACTCCATCCTGCAGACATGAGTGACGTGAAGGTGGATCCACTCCAACACCTATAACATGGAGGTTGGAAAAATGCTGAGATGGAGCAACAACCCCAGAAGCAGCCTCTACCTGCTTATCCCTTCTGAATCCTCAAAGGACTGATCTACAGAGGATCCAACACCGTCATTTTGAAATGTCAAACTTTAGCCCATGATTTTAAATTAAAAAGATTGGAAGACTGTAAAGCTTTCTCCTTCACCAAGAGAATTCCCAAGTCAGCTACTTGTTGAAATGAGATGATTTCCAATGAACCTTGTTAAACGTCCTTATGAAACTGCACAATACAGGATACGCACACTGCTGTCATCTCAAATCTGTGCTGGTGAGACACCTATGGGGAGAGAGCTGAGGTCATTTCCTGTGGCTCCAGAAACAGCAAGTCCTGGCACCTGTACAGGGGAGCTGACCAGGGAGCAGCCCTCAAGGGCCCTTTGCACCATTCAGATGGGTCCATCCGGCCTCCACTGTCCGCGGGACGTGCACCTGTTTTATTTACTGTGGGCCTGTCAGAAGGGAGGGCGCTATGGGGACAGGTGGGCATGTGGGTCAGACCCCCAGCTCAGCACCCAGGGGCCTTGGCAGTGCTGGGGTCTCTCTTGGTGGGAAGGTTTCCAACCACAGACCGATGAGAGCACTGAGGATGGTCTCTGTGGAGAAAGAAAAGCAGGAAATACAGACACGTGGTGAGGAGAGTCCCCATCACTGCCCACATGTCCTCTGCCAGACAGCAGTGCTACCCCTCCTCTGGGGTCTGCAGTGAGAAAGCAGGAAATGAGAGCCTCAGAGAAAGAGCAGGAACCTTCCGTGGAGGCAGCTGAGAGCTTGAGAGGAAATCCCTGTGCCCAACAGGAAGGCCCTTCCCTCCCCACCTCGCTCTGCCCCTGCTCCTGGGGCTGTTCTCTGTGCTGTGGTTCCTGCGGGCCCCCTGGTGTCCTGTGCAGCCCATGCAGCCCATCCCTGCTGTCTCCTCAGGGAGGTTTGTGTCTGGGCTCCCACTGACTTCCCCTCATTGTGTCTCTTGCACAGTAACACACGGCCGTGTCCTCTACTCTCAGGCTGTTCAGTGTTAAGTAAACTTGGCTCTTGGACGTGTCCCTGGTGATGCTGAGGCGGGATTTCAGTGTTGGGTTGTAGTCTGTACTTCCACCACCAAACATAACCCCGACCCACTCCAGCCCCTTTCCTGGAGCCTGGCAGATCCAGTGTACATTATAGCTTGTCAGAGAGAATCCAGAGACAGTGCACTTGAGGGAGAGTGTCTGTGAGGGCTTCACCAGTCCTGGGCCCGACTCCTGCAGCTGCACCTGGGACAGGACACCTGGGGACAAGGAGCATCAGTCCTGTCAGTCACCTGCAGTCACAGCCAATCCATGACCCCTGTCTGACCCCTGAGACCCTCACCTCGGGGGGCTGTCAGCAGGCACAGGAGAAGACCCAGCAGCCTCATCTTCTTCTAGACCACAGCTCTGCCTTCCCAGAGACCTCAGCCCTGTGTGAGGAGAGAGCTGTGAGCCTGCTCAGCCCAGGAGAGGATGTACCCTGGAGCTTGAATAGAAATTTGCATGTGGGGCAGCCTCTTCCTTATAAGTAGTGGGATTGAGGTTGTTATTCACTGTGATATGAGTAACTACCACCAAAGCACAAGAAAAAGGAAGACCCTTGATTCCTGATGTTGGAAACTTTTTATTGTGTTACTAGAGGCCCAGTGCACTAATTCATGCACCAGTGTGTGTGTGTGTGGGGGGTCTCTTGACCTGGTTTGTGGGATTGGATTGAAACTGGCATCTGACCACCCCCAGAGGGGTCCCGGATTTTTAGAGGGTGCAGTCCAGGCCGAGAAACCCCACCAGTCCACGATTGGGGCTGGGGAGAGACATGGGAGGTTGGCCAGCCAGGGAGGAACTGTGGGAGGGCTTCAGTGCATGTCTGGCCCATCTCCCTCAATCCCAATGAGCCTGACCCCACCAGCAAGCTAACCTACTGATTGGAGCGTCTGCCCCTTGGTGGTCATTGCAGGTCATAGCGAGCGGTTGAACAGCTGTAGCATATTATTAACATATTAAGCTTTGATTACTTGATTGAACAGCTGACTGGTCGACCAGACACTTAGCATATTAAGCTTTTATTATATAGGATAATACACTGTGAAAACTATTCCCTTATGCAAGCCCATTACATATTGCACAGACCCTGAGCTAATCACTCAGAGGTAATCATGTTTTAACCTGGAGAAAAGATTAGAAATAAAAGCAGTGACTATGCATGTGAACCATTGAGAATCTCTCATATTTTAAATGATATGGCAGCCTGTTAAGTGACCTGATTTCTCAGTGTAGTGTTATCAGTGATGTATAGGTTCAATGAAGGGAATGGAGAATTCCTAGCATACATTTTCTCACAGGAAAGGGAACTTCAACCCAGTTAGGAATCCCTCACTCCCAGCCTCCCTCTGTCCTGTCCCGGGGATGCTCACTGAGGTCAGAGGGTGCCAGGCTCTCCCCCACAACATAACACACCCTTAATATGCAATGCAGACATTCTCCCATCAGGCACAGGATTCAGAAAGATATTCTATTTCTAAGTTGTTATTAAATTTACATGATGGACTATTTGGTGGGGCAAATGTATTTATTTTATTAAAGTTCAATTCATCAGTGTTTTGGGTGATTTTACAAAGAATTTCCCAGAAAATGCTGAGCCTCCACTGCCCATGTGGATTGGCTACAGCAGCCACAGAGGCTGGAGCCGGAGCTGGTACCAGAGGGGAGCGCTGCTGGGAAACTACCCATAAATGTGGACGTGACTGTGGAACTGGGTGAGAAGAAGAAGCTGGACTTGATTTGAGTCACAGGACAGAAATGTGCCTGATGCTCATGGACAGAGAGTTCCTGGACATGTGGGTTTAAAGCCTCCTCCAGTGAAGGCCCAGAAGGAAGTGCAGGGCATGAGAGAGACAGCTGGTGTCATCATAGGAAATACCTGAATAATGATGAGCAGGAGTTTATTGAAGTAGAAACGTTAAAGATCATGCAGGCAGGAATCAAGGGAAATAAAGAACCTGTCACTGTAAACTGGTGGGAGAGGGACCCCTGTTTCAACATGCACATTCTCAGTGTCTCTGTTCTAGAAGGTGACACCTTCCCAGGCCCAAGGTATTCCCACTTGGACACCTTTGGGTTGATTATCCACATGGTCTCACCAGGAATCCCCCAAGTTGCATAATTCATTGGGGTCCCGTTTATGAAATCTCTCAACACTCACTGGGAAGAGTGGACATTTCTCACTGGAGGAGCCAAGGTGACCCTGTGTCTGTTTGAAGAGCCTTCATTCCATTAAACCAGGGCTCCTGTCTCAGTCCATCATCTTCATTGTAATCACCATCATCATTATCATCATCACCACAATTTGCTTACTTATAATCATTCTTCTCATTTTCTATGGACATGGTGGTTGTCCACACACAATAACTTCTTATGAGGAAACAAAGCAGGCACCTGCTCTTCAGATACCATTAGGGATTGAGACCCCAATGGCCCAACTGTAAGTTGACACAGGCCTTTGAAAAAGCCGATGACTGATTGGTGGGAAAGGACAGATTCCCACCAAGACATTGGACCAAGATTCCTTTCCAATTCTATCACCACCATCACCGCCATCATCATTGTCAATGAAATCATCACCATGATTTGCTTACTTCTACTTCTAAACATTCTTCTTATTTCTTTAGATGTGGTTTTAGTACAGACATAAGGACTTTTTTCCCAATTTTTGCTCATTTTGTATTGTTGTATATAAAATAGGGTCCATAGTCTATTTTCTTTTTTGTTTGACTTCTGACAACTGAGGGCTCATTGCTGCCTATTCTCCATCTGCCCCCCACACAGGAAATCACATAAGAAATCATAGATTTCTTTCTTTTTTATTAAAAATTATTTATTAAAAATATTTTCCTCCAATTCTGATGACATATCAAAATAAACAAGGAGTGAGGTTACAAAGCAATAATCCATCTGATCTGGTTCTACAGAGAGTGATAAAGACCCCATTAGCTCTTTCGTACATTCTACTTAATAGTGGAAAACAAATTCAATTCATTCACTTCACAAAAGGTAAACATAACTGATATACTTCACACCAAAAATCTTTTATCAAGCT
The DNA here is from genome assembly GCF_000147115.1 of Myotis lucifugus. Classification (NCBI taxonomy): domain Eukaryota; kingdom Metazoa; phylum Chordata; class Mammalia; order Chiroptera; family Vespertilionidae; genus Myotis; species Myotis lucifugus. The sequence continues at coordinate 9,684 of NW_005872190.1, forward strand.
TGTCTTCAAATTTGTTTTAAAAAGCCAGCTAATATAAAATGATATTGACTTAAAGAGCATCCAAGCAATGCCTTTGGTTTTCTTGTTTTTGCAAAATTAGTCAAACCTGCACGGCTCACGGACACCCTCCGAGGTTCCTGCGTGCTGCCAGCCTCCCCTGTGTGGTGACTGAAGGGGAGAGAGCAGGAGAAACTCTGCTCGGATCCCAGAGCTCAAGGAAGGACGGGTTTCTGACAGGCTTCCAAGGTCTGAGACCTTCACATTGAACAACGGCTTTCGGAAATGCACACACCAGGGACCCTGTAGTGTTGAACACTTTGGGACAAGAGCTGCTCTCTTTCAACGGGTCAAGCAGCCAGTCTTTCCTCAAGTCTCTTGATAAACGACAAACATCCTCCAGTGCATCTTCACGTGTGGAGAAGCACAGCTGATCTGGCCTGTATCTGCCTTCCCTTCTTTTCGTAGCTTCACCTTGGAGACCGGCTGGGATTCCTTCAAGGCAGGTAACAAATGCATCTGCACGAGGCCCTCTCAGCTTCGTTGCCGTCGGAGAACACATGGAAGAGGGTGCCCAGGCCTCTCCCCGACCACCAGCGAGCGGCCCTTGGTGGCCCCTCCAGCAGAAGCAGCGATGGTCTTGAGAGGTTCAAGGGCACCGTCTTCCTTGGCGAGGACGCTGCCTGCGGTTCCCAAATATTAACCACGTTCACTCCCCCCAACGCTGCCCTCTGGATGCTGCTCTGCACAGCGTCACCAGCGGTTCGGGGTCCTGCACTGAGAACTGTACTTGGCGGCCATTGTTTGCAGAAGGACCTCCAGGCACTGCCTATGGCTTCCAGGAGTCCACGTGCTGGGAAAGTCTGGCTGAGAAAAGAGCGGGTGGACAGGTGCTGCGCCAGGGCCGGGAGGGCCGCCCGCCCAGGGGCTCCGCCTGCAGCGGGGACAGGAGACTCAGGAGACCCCCGCGGGCTCGCACTGCACAGTGTTCATCTTTCTAACAAAGGCTCCCACGGGGTTTCCTGGAACACGCGCCCCTGCAGCGCTGCTGGGAAAGGCGGGTTTCTCAGACCCCTTCCTGGGAGTGGGGGGTGGGTGAGGGCTGCGGGCATCTTGGGGGAGAGGCAGAAGGGGTACAGCAGCTGCCCGCCCTCACCAGGGCTCTCCATGCGCCTCCCGCTGGTCCCTGGAAAGCTTTTCCTCCCACGCAGGTCCGAGGCATCTGGCTTGAGCACATGCTGACGGGGACCTGTAGCGGGTCTGCTGCGCCCTCAGCAGCGCTGGGCCTCTGGGCTCCTGGGGAGCGGGCGGAAGTCAGTCCCAGATGAACGTTTTCCTCCTGACCCTTCTTTCAGGAGGAGCCTCCTCCATCTCATCGCTGAGGGCAGACCCCGCCCTTCACCTTCTGCAGCCTTTCCTTGACCTCCGAGGCAGTTTCCATCTCCATCTCGGCCTCCTGTGTCTGAGTGACCACTGCGCCCGCATTCGTCTCCAAAACTTCAGATGAGCCCTTGGGAAGCGCTTATGATTCCTGCTCAGCTCTTGGACGGAACCATGTCCTTTTGGTTCCACACTGCGCGCCCCCAGCCTCTCCCACAGGACAGCTCCAGGGACCCCCAGGGGGCACAGTGCGGCCTCCAGCCCGCAACATGCTGCGCCCTGAGAGCTTCCAGTAGCTCTGGGGGACCCCAGGGACCGCCCACAGACAACATGCTCCTGCAGCAGCCAGGTCCCCTGGGGGAAACCCACCCAAACACGGTCCCACCGTTTCCAAACGCCCTCTCTGCTGAGCACAGACGCTGCCCCATCACTGCGCTAACACACCTTCCACAGCGCGTGCGGCCTCGCAGCCACGTTCTCACAGGGTTTCTGTTCTGCTCTTTCTCCTCCATGGAGGCCCCGCTTCTGAACCCACCAGCGCAGCCCTCTGGGAGCAGTGCGACCCGGGTCATGGGATCCACAGTCACCATGTCCTCGCAAACCTCAAAGCCTCCAAAGCACTGAGACCCCTGAGGCGCCGCTGCCTCTCCCTCACACTCAGGCTGGGGTCCAGCAGCAGCGGCCAGAAGCGGAGGGCGCAGGGGTCCAGGCCACCAGGTTCCCCAGGTCCAGGAGCACCAGCTGCTGCTGCACCAGGCCAGCCCCCTGCACATGCGCTACGGACCTGGGTGCTGGGGGCAGGAGCTTTACCTGCAGCTTCTGCCTCCTCTTGCTGAGTCCCCTTTTCTGCTTCTGCCAACTGGGCCTGACCATCTCCTGGAGGGAGAACTGAGGTCCCTTGAAGTGCTTGGTCCTGCTCTGGCCCATGGCAATGTGAGGACCAAGAGGGGACAGCAGTGGTGCAGCTGTGGCAACAGCCCAGCTGGTGGCAGGGCCTTGAGAAGGTAGAGGTTCATGGGGTAGCTCACCTGGGCCTGGGACTGCAGGGGCCACAGGGAAAGCAGTGCGCAGGCGGGAGGGAGGAGGCCATAGTTTTCTTTGTAGAAGTTCTTGGGAGACTGAAACCACACAAGTCCTTGGAAGCAGAATTCCTCCCCCTCCCCCACCACCTCGCCAAAATAAAAGCCCTGCAGCCCCTCCTTCAAAGTCTCCAACCAAGCAGGTCTGACTTGCTGAGTGATCTTTCCTGTGCTTCTCAGGGGTTTCAATCAGGAGCATAATAACCATCCCACGTCCCCTTGGTGTGTGTGTGTCATGAACATCTGTACCAGCTGCTGTGCCTCTGCTTCTGCATGGTGTCCACTCCTCTGGGTGCTGTGAGCATGAGGCCAAACCAGGACTGTCACCCTGTGGGTCCTTCTTCTGCAGCTTTGGGTTCACACACATGTGGGGCCCACGGTCCAGCATTCAGGGGAGCTGCACTGTTGAGTCATTAGAGCATCTTGTTAGATTCAGATGATGTGGGTCAGAAGATTTGATAAAACTCATTATGGCACAAGAGTGCATGAAAGAGACTCTCTGCCTTTTGTTCACAGGAGAAAGTTGTCTCTCTTTACAACAGACTTTCTAGCTCAGAGACTCAGACGTCAGCGAAGAATCAGGACCCAGAGGTTCCCTGAGGGAAACCGTGAAATGAAGAGGAAACCACACAGGAACCAGCCCAGACCTCCAAATGCACCTGCTGCTGGGTTGGTCCTTGTGTTCAGGGACTCTGAACGCCCCCTGGTGGTCAGAGACGTTCCTGTAGGGAGGTTAGTGTTTGGGCTCACACTGACTTCCCCTCACTGTGTCTCTTGCACAGTAATACACGGCTGTGTCCTGGATGGTCAGGGAGCTCAGCTGCAGGGAGAATTGGTTCTTGGACATGTCTCTGGAGATGGAGGTTCGGCTCTTGAGGGAGGGGCTGTAGTAAGTGTCTCCATCATAATCTATGTACCCGATCCACTGCAGCCCCTTCCCTGGGGGCTGGCGGATCCAGCTCCAGTAGTAACCACTGGTGATGGAGTAACCAGAGACAGAGCAGGTGAGGGAGAGGGTCTGCGAGGGCTTCACCAGTCCTGGGCCCGACTCCTGCAGCTGCACCTGGGACAGGACACCTGGGACAGAGAGAACACAGTGAGTCCTGGGCTCAGATGCAGGATCCCCATCTCCTCACGTCTAAGCCCTGAGTCACTCACATCTGGGAGCTGCCAGCAGGAAGAGGAAGAGCCACATGGGAGTCATGTCTTGTAGGTGAGGTCCTCGTCCCCCAGGAAGTATTCTCTAGGGTGAGGAGGCCCTGAATTTAAGTGGACGCCAACTGTGTGTGTGTCTGGTGGCCATGTGGGCATTTGCATATGGGAGGTGTCTGCACATACAAAGGGCAAGAGGTGAGGGAGGTCCCGGTCTGTGGGGCTTCTCCTGGAAGGAGGTGCTGACTGTGCTCTCAGAGAACCAGATCCATCTTTGGGTCCTGGCCACTGTGCCCAGGGACCTCTCCTTCTACACAATGGGCTATGCTGCAGGAGAGGGTCAGGAAGTAGGATGTGGGCACAATCAGTGACTTTTTAGGGATGAAATCAATGTGCCTCTGCTGGGATAGATATAGATATAGATATAGACTAGACATAGATATAGATAATATATAGATATAGAGATAGAGATATGGTTATTGATATAGTTATAGATATAGATATAGAGATAGACATAGATACAGATATTTTTAAAAATATATAATTTTCTTGATATTTAGAGAGAGAGGACAGGAGAGGGATAGAAAGAAACATACACGAGAGAATCATTGATTGTCTGGCTCCTGCATGGGCCCCACTGGGGATGGAGACTGTAAACCCATCATGTGCCCTCACCAGGTATTAAACCAGTGACTTCTTGGTTCCTATGTCGACGCTCAACCACTGAGCAACCCGAGCCAGGCTGGATCTTCCGTCTCTGTCTTCATCTGAGGATGTGTTCATTGATTTTTAGAGGGAAAGGAAAGGAGAGAGAGAAGGACAGAGGGAAACATTGATCAGTTTCCTCTCATATACACCCATGCTGCTAATCATACCAACAACATTTTCATTTATTTATTTAAATATTTAAAAATAGATATTAGAAAGGAAGGGAGAATAAGAGAGAGAGGGAAAAATCAAAGATGAGAGAAAATAATTGATTGGCTGCCTCCTGAAAGCCCCACACTGAGGATGTTGACGGGGACCTGGGCATTTGTCCTGACCAGGAATCAACCGTGACCTCCTGGTTCATAGGTCACCACTCAACCACGGAGCCATGCTGGCTGGGCTGTCCCTGCACTTTTAGGATTCACAGAGCTCTCTGTGTACTGGGCTCTGGTCAGCGAGACGTTGGCACCATCATAGGTGACCAGGCCCAGCCCATCCCTGACTGCCCTCTGACCCCACTGGCCACAGGCTTGTCCACCACGATGCTCTGCAGCTAACGGGCCCCTGGAGGTTCCCTCAGCACAGCTGTGAGCTGTTGGAGGTGCTCTGAGCTCAGTGCTCACCTGTGTCTCCACCTGACACAGAAGGGGCCTCCATGACCTGATATCACATGTGGACCCTACATGTGGGTTCAGCAGGATGGCTGAGTGGCCCTGGCCCTGGCGTCTAAGGGAGGAGCTGGCACAAGAGATGGCCATGAGAGGATGGTGTGGGGGTGCATTTAAGGCAAAACCTACCAGGGCAAGAAGGAGAGGGAAGAGCACAGCAACACCACATGTCCTGTGCAGGCCCCATGGTGTGAGACTGTGGGCGACAGAGGACAGAGGGTGAGGATGGTGTGGTGTCTGCGGAGCTAAGGCACAACAGAGGTGGTGGGACCATGTCTCCCTTTGGCAGGTTCTCAGGATCCAGGTGGTTCTGGAGGGAAGCGGGACAGGTGTTGGGACACGTCCCCTGGGACCAGGTTCTGAGACCCACAGGGAAATGGGCCCAGCAGGGCTTCCTGCCTCCATCTGGGGCACATGGAGAGGTGGGAGCTTCCAGGCTCACAGAGAGGCAGTGTCTGCAGGGTCCAACCCTACACCTCCATGTGCAGCCATGACAGTGAGAGGCAAGCAACTAATTGCCCCCAAAGGGTTCCTCCTGGGGCAGAGTGAGGGGCCGATCATACTCAGGTGAGGTTTGGGGACGGGACTCCATGTTCCCTGCTAAGCCTGCGTGGAGGGTGGGGTACCTTGCTCTCAGTGAGGGGACAGGAATCCCTACAATGTTTTCCTTGTCAACCCAGAGAGCAACCATCAGGGACCTGGTGACAGGAAGGACCCAGATGAGAAGTCGACCAGATCTGACACACAGCCACTTCCTGCTTTTTTCCTGCAGAGAATCTAATTAAAGACACAAAGAAGGAAGAGGAACTGCCCCAGGGACACTAGGAGGGAAGAAAGCATTGACCCCAATAGGAAGCCTGCACCACCCTCCAGGGACAGCCTCTGAGCTGGGAGCCTGGGTTTGCTGGTTTTGCCCGCCCCCTGGTGTCCTGGATGCCACCTGCAGCCCAGCCCTGCTGTCTCCTCAGGGAGGTTAGTGTCCTGGCTCACACTGACTACATCTCACTGTGTGTTTTGCACAGTAATACACGGCCGTGTCCTCGGCTCTCAGGCTGTTCATTTGCAGATACAGCGTGTTCTTGGCATTGTCTCTGGAGATGGTGGTGTGGTCCTTCACAGAGTTGGTGTATTTTGAGCTACCACCACCACTATTAGCGGATACCCACTGCAGCCCCTTCTCTGGAGCCCAACGGATCCAGTGCATGTAGTAGTCATCAAAGGTGAATCCAGAGGCTGCACAGGAGAGTCTCAGAGACCCCCCAGGCTGCAACAAGCCTCCCCCAGACTCCACCAGCTGCACCTCACACTGGACACCTGCAAACACAGAGACACAAGGTGGACTGAGAATCACATGGAAGCACCAACAGGCACAGAAACAGGTCTCAGCGCTCCCCACTCCTGAGAATGACCTTGAGAAATGATCAGGAGGAAAACGCAGCTTGGCACCAAGTCCATGGTGGAGCCGCTGGGGTCCTGTCTCAGGCACTTGGGTTCTGGTTGTCTCCCCAACATGCCGGGCAAGGGCCCCCTTTTATGAGCAGGAGGAGAGCCCCATTTGCATGGAGTCTGCATATAAGGTGCAGCTGGGACCCTGGGCTGCATGCCTGACCTTGTCATCCTAGGGGCGACCCCAGATGGGAAAGGACTCAAGGATGCTGGCCACAAGGGGTCCCGTCCTGACCCCCCTCCGTGCCTCCTTTCCTGAGACCCGTCACCCTGACCCCATTCCTTTGGGGGCAGCTTCCAGGATTGAGAGTCCTCCTTCCTTGAGGTTTTTATGGGGACCCAGGGGTGCTCCCCCAGAGGCATGTGGATGGGGCTTCCTCTCATTCTCCTTCACCCGCCATCAGCCATGTTGCCTTTCTTGGTTTTGGGAATAAGAATTTGAATTGGCTGATGCTTTTATTTCGAGACTGAAAGATTCTCCTTGTTATTTTCCTCAGTCAGATCCTCCAGAAAACTGGAACCTCTACAGGTGAGGAGGCAGGAGAGGCTGGGCTGGACGCTGTGGCTGCAGCCTCTGTCTCAAACCTGCTGCCACTCTCACAAGAACACAGATGCCTCCTGATACCACACATTTCACTCAACTTCCCTGCTGTTTGTGTGCAAAAGCCCTGTTTGACTAGCCCCTCAAAGTGGGAGAATTTCCATCATTTACACACGGAGACCTGGCTGGTTGGTTCAGTGGTTGGAGCGTCATCCCCAATCCAAAGGTTGTGAACTCTTTAGAGTCACCACCACAATCATGTGGAGGCAGGACGTTTTTAATAATTGTGTGCACTTCCCTCTGCACACGGGGAGGAAACGTGTATGAACATATGTGGTAAATGAAGGAAGGACAACAGCTTGATGTAAGAATTGTCCAAACATGAAGAGAATGTTTTATAAGATTTTATTGGAGCCAAACTGTCAACAACTGTTGGGCAGCAAGACTTCAAATGCTCCAGAGAATAATAATTTTCAGCTGCGATTTTGCATTTGAAGTTAAGGAGGGAAGGTGAGGAATGACATGGAGGTGGGATAGAGCAAGGTGGGGACTGGATGACAGGATAGTTAACAAGATTCGCTTGCTCTCTCTCGTTAAAAATCTTTATTGTTAAAAGTATTATATAGGCCTTCCTTTCCCCCCATAAACCCCATCCAGCTCCCCACATCCCCCACCCATGCCCACACTACCCCATTGTCTGTGTCCACGGGTTAGGCATATATGCAGACAAGTTCATTGGTGGATCTCTTCCCACCCTCCCTCCCCTGCCTTCCCTCTGAGGTTCCGGAGTATGTTGATGCTTCCGTGTCTCCGGGTTTATTTTTGTTCATCGGTTTATTTGGTCCATTAGCGATGCAGTCTGGTGCAGCCATTATGGTAAACAATATGGATTTCTATTTAAAAATTAAAAATGGAGACAGACCCAGAACTTCCAAGAAAAGGCCCAAGGCCCCAAAGCAGCTTGCATTGCTTCACAGGTGGGCCTCATTTGAGCACCTCCAAACCCCACACAAGGAAGGGGAATCTGCAGATCTCTTCATAGTGCCCACTGGGTAGTCTCAGGCAGAGGCTAAATTAGCACCTCCTTAGATCCAAGAGCCAGTGTACCCAGTGGTCAGAGTGGGACCATCCAGACTACAACTCCTCAGATCCATAAGGGACACACTCAGGGGGCAGACTCAGTGAGCACCAAAGGCCCACTGAAGCAAGTCTTGCCCCAGAAGGGTGTCTTCAGCACAGAAGTTCTCCCACCGTAGACACAGCTGATTCTCACAGTCAATTGGCCTGGAGGTCAATTCCTCCCAGTGATACCTACAACAATCAAGGCTTAACTACAACAAGACTGTGCACAAAGCCCACAAAGGGGTGCACCAAGAGTGTCCACCTCAGGTAATTGGGGAGGCTGAGCCACTGGACCCTATAGGACACCTAGCACACAAAGCCACATAAACCAACACAGGAAAGCATAAAAAATGCGGAGACAAAGAAGCAGATCACAAATGACAGAAATGGAGGAAAGCAAATGACTGGATATAGAGTTCAAAACCACACTTTAAGGTTTTTCAAGAACTTTCTAGAAACCACCGATAAATTTAATAAGACCCTCAAAAAGTCTGGTGAGACCACCGATAAATGTAGTGAGACCCTCAAGAAATCTAGTGAGACCCTCAAGGTTATGAAAAAGGACCAACTATAAATTAAGCATACACCAACTGAAATAAAGGATATTATGCAGAATTCCAACAGCAGACTAGAGGATCGCAAGAATCAAGTCAAAGATTTGAAATACGAAGAAGTAAAAAACACCCAACCAGAAAAGCAAAATGAAAAAAGAATCCAAAAATACGAAGATAGTGTAAGGAGCCTCTGGGACAGCTTCAAGCATACCAACATCTGAATTATAGGGGTGCCAGAAGAAGAGAGAGGGCAAGATATTGAAAACCTATTTGAAGAAATAATGACAGAAAACTTCCCCTACCTGGTGAAAGAAATAGACTTACAAGTCCAGGAAGCGCAGAGAACCCCAAACAAAAGGAATCCAAAGAGGACCACACCAAGACACATCATCATTAAAATGCCAAGAGCAAAAGACAAAGAGAGAATCTTAAAAGCAGCAAGAGAAAGAAAGTCAGTTACCTACAAGGGAGTACCCATACGAATGTCAGCTGATTTCTCAACAGAAACTATGCAGGCCAGAAGAGAGTGGCAAGAAATATTCAAAGTGATGAATGCCAAGAACCTACAACCAAGATTACTTTACCCAGCAAAGCTATCATTCAGAATTGAAAGTCAGATAAAGAGCTTCAAAGATAAGAAAAAGCTAAAGGAGTTCATCACCACCAAACCAGTATTATATGAAATGTTGAAAGATATCCTTTAAGAAGAGGAAGAGAAGAAAAAGGTAAAGATACAAATTATGAAAAACAAATACACATCTATTAACAAGTGAATCTAAAAATCAAGTGAATAAATAATCTGATGAACAGAATAAACTGGTGATTATAATAGAATCAGGGGCATAGAAAGGGATGGACTGACTATTCTTGCAGGGGGAAAGGGGTGTGGAGGATCCGGGAAGAGACTGGACAAAAATCATGCACCTATGGATGAGGACAGTGTGGGGGGCTGGTGGCGGCCGGGGGGGGGGGGTGGGAACCGGGTGGAGGGGAGCTATGGGGGGAAAAAAGAGGAACAACTATAATAATCTGAACAATAAGGATTTAATTAAAAAAACACAAAAAACCAAAAATATTAAAAATGGAACTCCCATTTGACCAAGTGATCCCACTTCTAGAAATCTATCCTAAGAAACCGAACTCATCAGAAAAATTCATGCACCCCTATGCTGATTGCACTGCAATATACAGGAGCTAAGCTTTGGAAACAGTCTAAGTGCCCATCAGTATATGACTGGACGAAAAATCCATGGTACATCTACACCATGGAATGCTATGCAGCCATGAAAAAGAGAATTCTTACCATTTGCAACAGCAGAGGTACGTCTGATAAGGGGTTAATCTCTAAAATGCATAGCAACTCATACAACTTAACAAAAGGAAGACAACAACACAATTGAAAAATGGGCAAAGGGCCGCATAGGTAAGTCTCCAAAGTGGGCACACAGATGGCCAAGACGTGCTCTCCTGAGGGTGGTCATGCTGATGTCAAAGGTGTGTTAACCCAGATGCACAGGAACAATGGACGGGGTGCTTAAGGCAAAGATGAGCCTTTGAGTAAAGAAGTCATAGGCCTGGGGGGTGCCCACACTCAGGACTGCCCAGGTAGGATGTGTGATCATAGCCTCCTGTGAGGGTCTCGTCAGTCACTGAGTTTTGTCAGAGCCCCCTTTTTGCTCACAAATACAATCCCTAAAACTAGACCTAGAAAGGGCTTTCTGTGAGCTCTGTGGCTGAGCCTGGGAGCAAAACTAATATAAGACTGAGCAGGAAATGGTATCTTTGCTCAACTCTCCACCTGCTCCTGGTCCGGACCTTGTGCTGGTACTCAGCGACCCCTGCTGGTAAGTATACTTCCTGCAGCCCAGCCCTGCTGTCTCCTCAGGGAGGTTTGTGTCTGGGCTCACACTGACTTCCCCTCAGTGTGCGTCTCGCACAGTAATACACGGCCGTGTCCTCGGTGCTTATGGAGCTCAGCTGAAGGGAGAACTGGTTCTTGGAGGTGTCTCTGGAGATGGAGGTTCGGCTCTTGAGGGACGGGCTGTAGTAAGTGTCTCCATCATACCAGATATTCCCCATCCACTCCAGCCCCTTCCCTGGGGGCTGACGTATCCAGCTCCAGGCATAACCAGTGGTTGTGATGGAGAATCCAGAGACAGTGCAGGTGAGGGAGAGGGTCTGTGAGGGCTTCACCAGTCCTGGGCCCGACTCCTGCAGCTGCACCTGGGACAGGACACCTGGGACAGAGAGAACACAGTGAGTCCTGGGCTCAGATGCAGGGTCCCCATCTCCTCACGTCTAAGCCCTGAGTCACTCACATCTGGGAGCTGACAGCAGGAAGAGGAAGAGCCACATGGAACTCATGTCTAGCAGGTGAGGTCCTCGTCCCCCAGAAAGTATTCTCCAGGCTGAGGAGGCCCTGCATTTAAATGGACCCCAACTGTGTGTATGTCTGGTGGCCGTGTGGGCATTTGCATATGGGAGGTGTCTGCACATACAAAGGGCAAGAGGTGAGGGAGGTCCTGGTGTCTGGGGCTTCTCCTGGAAGGAGGTGCTGACTGTGCCCTCAGAGAACCAGGCCCTCCTTGGCGTCCTGGTCACCGTTTCAGGGTCCTCTCTTTCTATACCAGGGGCTATGTTGTAGGAGGGGCAGGAAGTAGGATTTGGGAACAATCAGTGACTCCTTTGGGATAAAATCCAAGCTTCTGCTCCCATGGATATAGATATACTACAGGCCGGATGCAGGAAATTTGTGAAAGGGGCCAGACCCCCAACACCTCTGTGGCTGCATCTGAAAGGACGTCCAGAAGGACATGTGGTCTAATTAGTATATTCGCTTTTACTATTATAGATGATTTAGATGTAGATAGATATAGATATAGATATAGATATAGATATAGATATAGATATGGCAATAGACATAGATAGATCTTTTCTTTTTTTTTTTTACGAGAGACATGACTTTATTAGAAAAATAAAAAAAGCAAACATAAACACTGAAGTGATGAGTTGGTCCTCAACAGATGCTTTGATGGATAAGGCTGCTTTTGATTGCACTAGCCTTTTCCCGCTCCCGCCGCCATGCAGGGTCCAACTCAAAGCAGTGCCACATGTGTAGGGTCTCATCTGCTGCTGCTGATGCCACCGTGGCCCCATCTGGACTCATGGCCAAACTTAGGACCTGGGCTGTGTGACCTTTGAGCTCAGCCACCTTGACCATGGTTGGGTACTTCCAAATAACCAGCTGGTTGTGGGCAAAGCCATGACCTGAGATAAGTTCCTTGTAGTGGGAAGACCAGAGGATGGAGCACACCTGGGAGTGGGCATCCACAGCATTCAGACAGGCCCCAGAGCAGACGTTCCAGATGCGAATGTGCCGATCACTGGTGCCCCCTCCAGTTGCCCTAATTGGACTGCCAGGGACACCAAGCTAGAGCCTTGACAGCCCCTTGATGCTGGGTGAATGTCTGCAGGGGAACCCAGCCCGCCTCTAAAGCAGCACTAGGCCACACATTGACCAAGTTATCATTGCCACCACTGGCCAAATGTCGTCCATCTGGGGACCAGTGCAGTCCGCGCACTTCCTGGCTGTGACCACTCAGTGTGGCCACATGGTGTTCTGCTACCCGAACATCGTGGTGATGGATGTGACCAGAGCGTGAGCCACTGGACAGTAGGTAGCGATTCCAACACAGGGAGCCCACTCGGGCAGAATGACTGGTCATGTTCTGAAGCCGCTTCTGCTGCTGCACATCCCATAGCTGAACCTCCGCACTGCTGGTGCCCACAGCCAGGTATTTGCCCTCTTTAGATCTTCTTTTCTTTATCCTCACCTAAGAATATGTCCATTGATTTATAGATAAAGATGTAGATGTATTTGTAGATGTACTTAAAGGTATAGATATAAATATTGTTTTCTTTATCCCTACCCAAGGATATATTCATTCATTTTTAGAGGGAAAGTAAAGGAGACAGATAAAAGGAGAGAAACATTGATGTGAGAGAGAAATATTGATCAGTTGCCTCCCATATATGACTCTACTATGAATCAAATCTGCAACATTTTTATGTATTTATTGATTTAAAAAATTGATTTCAGAGAGGAAAGGAGAGAGAGATAAAAACATCAATGATGAGAGAGAATTATTGGTTGGCTGCCTCCTTCATGTCACACACTGGGGATGTTTCCTGCATCTCCGACATGTGCCCTGACTGGGAATTGAACCTTTACCGCTTGGTTCATAGGTCGACAATCAATCTGTGAGCCATGCTGGCTGGGTTGTTCCTGCACTTCTAGGATTCATGGAGCTCCCTCTCTGCCTGGGCTCTGGTCAGCAGGATGCAGTCAACATCATAGGTGAGCAGGCCCCAGCCCTTCCCTCACTGCCCTCTGACCCCAGTCGCATGGACTTGTCCACCATAATTCACTGTAGCTCACGGCCCCCTGGAGGTTCCCTCAGCCAAGGTGTGAGATGTTGGAGGTGCGCTGAGCTCAGTGCTCAGCTATGTCTCCACCTGACACAGGAGGGGCCCCCAGGACCTGACATTGCACGTGGGCACTGCACGTGGGCTCAGCAGGACGGCTCAGTAGCCCTGGCTTCGGTGTCTCAGGAAGGCCTGGCACAGGAGATGGGCATGAGGGGATGGCATGGGACTCCATTTAAGGCAAAACCTACCAGGGCAAGAAGGAGAGGGTTGACACATCAACCGGGACATCCTGTGGAGGCCCCATGGGGTGAGAATGTGGGCGGCAGAGGACAGAGGGTGAGGGTGGGTTGTGTCTTCAGAGCTAGAGGCACAGCAGAGCTGGGTGGGACCATGTCTCCCTTCAGAAGGTTCTCTGGATGCAGATGGATTCTCCAGGGGAAGCAGGACAGGTGTCAGAACACGTCCCCCGGGACCAGGTTCTGAGACCCATGGGGAACAGGGCCCAGCAGGGATGTGAAAGGGACAATCACTGGACCTCCTTCCTGCCTCCATAAGGGGACACCTTGAGAGCTTGGTCCATCTCCCAGGCACACAAGGGGTAGGGCCTACAGGGGTCAGACCCTACACCTCCAGGTGCAACCATGTCAGTGAGAGGAAATCGGCTAACTGCCCCCAAAGGGCTCCTCATGGGGCAAACCGCATCCCTAGTGATGTTTGAGGCCTAGACTCCGTGTTCCCCGAGAAGTTGACCAGATCTGGAACAGCCACTTCTGGCTTTTTCCCTGCAGAGAATCTAATTAAAGACACATAGAAAAAAAGAGGAACTGCCCAGGGACACTAGGAGGGAAGAAAGCATTGACCCCAATAGGAAGCCTGCATAACCTTCCAGGGACAGCCTCTGAGCTGAAACCCTGGGTTTGCTGGTCCTGAGCACCCCCTGTTGTCCTGAGCGCCCCCTGGTGTCCTGAGCGCCTCCTGAAGCCCAGCCCTGCAATCTCCTCAAGGAGGTTAGTGTCTGGGCTCACACTGACTTCCCCTCACTGTGTCTTGCACAGTAATACACGGCCGTGTCCTCAGCTCTCAGGCTGCTGAGCTCCATGTAGGCTGTGCTCGTGGACATGTCTCTGGTCATGGAGGCTCCGCCTTGGAACTTCTGTGTGTAGTCTGTGATTCCAAGTAAAGGGAGAACCCTCCCCATCCACTCAAGCCCCAGTCCTGGGGCCTGTCGCACCCAGTGCATCCAGTAGCTGGTGAAGGTGGATCCAGAAGCCTTGCAGGAGACCTTCACGGAGGCCCCAGGCTTCCTCACCTCAGCCCCAGACTGCACCAGCTGCACCTGGGAGTGGACACCTGTGGGGAGGAGACAGGAGTGAGGGGAATCCCCTTGACTCTCCCTGGACCCTCCTTAACCCAGGACAAGAGCCCCTTACCTGTCACCATGGCCACCAGGAGGAGGGTTCTCCAGCTCCAGTCCATGCTGAGGCCTGTGCTGTGAGCACTTCTGTAGGGGAGGGTGTGGCTGTGGGTGATGCCCTCAGGGCACAGACTTACCCATATTTAACCTGGTCTACCTCCTCTCTTTTGCATATTCATGAGGCAGAGTATTTCATAGATGATGTCATGACCCCACCTGAGAGAAGATGGGTGACACAGGGACCATGGTCAGTGGGAGTCTGAGGGTCCAAGTGCTAATTCTTTTTTCTTTAAATTGTACCTTTATTGTTGAAGGTATTACACATGCCCCCTTCAACCACCTTTGACACCCTCTAGCCGGGCCCCAGGTGCCCAGGTCTTCACCATCCTATTGTCTGTGTCCCTGGATGATGCACATATGCATACAAGTTTGTTGGTTGACCTCTTCCCACCCTCCCACCCGACCACGACTTCCCTCGAGATTCCCCAGTTTGCTCCATGCTTTCAGGTCTCTGGATCCATTCTCTTCATCAGTTCATTTTGTTAATTAGATTCCACATATGAGTGAGATCATGTGATACTTTCCTTTCTCTGACTGGCTCATTATACTTACCATGACATTCTCCAGGTCCCTCCATGCTGTCCCAAAGGGTAAGAGATCCTTCTCTTTTACTGCTGCATAGTATTCCGTGGCATAAATGTACCACAGCTTTTTTTTTTATCCACTCAGCTCCTCATGGGCATTTAGGATCTTTCCATATCTTAGCTATTGCAAATTGTGTTTCTATGACCATACGTGTTCATACATCTTTTTCTAATTGGTGTTTGGGGTTCCTCCGCATATATTCCTAAAAGTGGGATCACTGGGTCAATTGGCTGTCCCGTCTTTAATTTTTTGAGGAAACTCCATACTGCGTTCCATCATGGCTGCACCAGTTGATATTCTCTCCAGAAGAGTATGAGGGTCAACTTTTCTCCACATACTCATCAGCACTTGTCATTTGTTGATTTGTTGATGGTAGCCATTCTGACAGGTGTGAGCTTCCTGTACACTCTTCCTTTATGCAAGCTCATGGCCTATTTCAGAGATACCAAATAGTTACACCAGCAATAGTCATGGCTCTAAGTGGAGAGAAGACACGAAATAAAAGCAGTGATCATGTATGTGCACAGCATGGAATCATTCATATGTTGAAATGATGGTGGAAGGAGATTGAACTGTTTTCTCAGTCTAGTGTCATCAGTGATGTTGGTGTTCAGAGGGAGGCGAGTGAAGAGAATTCAACAATAGAATTTCTCACAGGAAAGGGAATTTCAACCCCGAGAGGAATCCCTCCCTCTCAGCCTCATTCTGCCCTTCCTGGGTGGTCACTGTGTTGAGATGGTGCTGGGCTCTCCCCCATAACTTACAACAACCTTAATGTGTAATACACATTCTCCCATTAGGCACATGTTTCTGAAATATAATCTCATGCTAAGCTTGTCAATGAATATCCTTGACATAATTCTTGGTGGGACAAGTGTTTTACTTTTATTAAAGTTCAATACATCAGTATTTTCTTAAACTTTTTTAAAATATATTTTATTGATTTTTTACAGAGAGGACGGGAGAGACATAGAGAGTTAGAAACATCGATGAGAGAGAAACATCGATCAGCTGCCTCCTGCACATCTCCCACTGGGGATGTGCCCGCAACCCAGGTACATGCCCTTGAACAGAATCGAACCTGGGACCTTTCAGTCCGCAGTATTTTCTTTATTGGCACCTGTTTTGGGTGATTTTGCAAAGAACTCCCTAGAAAATTGTGAGCATCCACTGTCCATGTGGATTGGCTACAGCAGCCACAGGGACTGGAGCAGATTCTGGTACCAGAGGGGAGCGCTGCTGGGAAACTACCCATAAATGTGGACGTGACTATGAAACTGGGGGAGATGAGGAAGCTGGACTTGATTTGAGTCACATGACAGAAATGTGCCTGATGTTCATGGACAGAGAGTTACTGGACATGTGGGTTTAAAGCCTCCTCCAGTGAAGGCCCAGAAGGAAGTGCAGGGCATGATAGGGACAGCTCGCATCATCGTAGGAAATACCTGAATAATGATGAGCAGGAGTTGATTGAAGTAGAAACATTAAAGATCATGCAGGCAGGGATCAAGAGCAATAAGGAACCTGTCACTGCAAACTGATGGGAAGGCAAACCCTGTTTCTTACATGCACATTCCAACAGTGTCTCTGTTCTAGAAGGTGACATCTTCCCAGGTGAAGGGAATTAGGACTTGGACACATTTGGGGTCATTATTCACATGGTCTCTCCCTGAATCACCTGAGCCACAAAAATTTTTTGGTCTCTTTTATGAAATCTCTGAACTCTTGGAAGGAGGAGTGGACACCCCTCACTGGAGGAGCCATGGTGATGGTGTGTCTGTATGAGGAGCCTTCATTTCAGTTGCCCAGTACTCTTATCTCTGTCCATCATCAGCATCATTTGCTTACTCATAATTATTTTTCTCATTTTCTTTACGTGTAGTTTTTGTACAGACATAAGGACATTTTCCTGAATTCTTGCTCAATTTGTATAGTTGTTAAATAAAATATAACTATACAACTATATTTGCTTTTTCATATGAATTCTAAGAACTGAGAGCTCATTGCTGCCTCTTCTCCATCTGCCCCCCACACCGGAAATTGGATAAGAAATCATAGTTTTCTCTTTAAAAGTTATTGGAAGATTGAAACCACACAAGTCCCTGGAAGCAGAATTCCTCCCCCTACCCCACCATCTCACCAAAATAAAAGCTCTGCCCCCTCTCCTTTCCAGTCTCCATCCAAGCAGGTCTGACTTGCTGAGTGATCTTTTCTGTGCTTCTCAGGGGTTTCAATCAGGAGCATAATAACCATCCCACGCCCCCGTGGTGTGTGTGTGTCATGAACATCTGCACCAGCTGCTGTGCCTCTGCTTCTGCATGGTGTCCACTCCTCTGCATGCTGTGAGCATGAGGACAAGTCCAGGACTGTCACCCTGTGGGTCCTTCTTCTGCAGCTTTGGGTTCACACACATGTGGGGCCCACGGTCCAGCATTCAGGGGAGCTGCACTGTTGAGTCTCAGTGGTTCTCAACCTTCTTAATGCCGCGACCCTTTAATACAGGTCCTCATGTTGTGATGACACCCAACCATAAAATTATTTTCATTGCTACTTCATAACTGTAATTTTGCTACTGTTATGGATCGTAATGAAAATATCTGATATGCAGGATGTATTTTCATTGTTCGTGACACACAGGTTGAGAACCATTGTTAGCCTCTTGTTAGATTCAGGTGACGTGGGTCAGAAGATTTGATGATAAAACTCATTATGGCCCAAGTGTGTATGAAAGAGACTCTCTACCATTTGTTCACAGGAGAACATTCTCTCTCTTTACAACAGACTTTCTAACTCAGAGACTCAGACGTCAGCGAAGAATCAGGATCCAGAGGTTCCCTGAGGGAAACTGACATGATGAGGAAGCCACAAATATACCAGCCCAAACCTCCAACTGCATCTGCTACTGGGATGGTCCTTGTGTTCAGGAAGAAAGCATTGACCCCAATAGGAAGCCTGCACAACCCCTCCAGGGGCAGCTCTGAGCTGGGCCCTGTATTTGCAGGTCCTGAGCGCCCCCTGGTGTCCTGGACACTTCCTGCAACCCAGCCCTGCTGCCTCCATCAGGGAGGTTTGTGTCTGGGCTCACACTGACTTCCCCTCACTGTGTCTCTTGCACAGTAATACATGGCCGTGTCATCGGCTCTCAGGCTGCTCATTTGTAGATACAGCTTGTTCTTGGCATTGTCTCTGGAGATGGCGAAGCGGCCCTTCACAGAGTTGGCGTAGTATGTGCTACCACCACCACTATTAATGTATGCGACCCACTCCAGCCCCTTCCCGGAGCCTGGCGGACCCAGTTCATTTCATAGTTACTGAAGGTGAATCCAGAGGCTGCACAGGAGAGTCTCAGAGACCCCCCAGGCTGCACCAGGCCTCCCCCAGACTCCACCAGCTGCTCCTCACACTGGACACCTGCAAACACAGAGACACAAGGTGGACTGAGAATCACATGGAAGCACCAACAGGCACAGGCACAGGTCTCAGCGCTCCCCACTCCTGAGAATGACCTTGAGAAATGATCAGGAGGAAAACGCAGCTTGGCACCAAGTCCATGGTGGAGCCGCTGGAGTCCTGTCTCAGGCGCTTGGGTTCTGGGTGTCTCCCCAACATGCTGGGCAACGGCCCCCTTTTATGAGCAGGAGGAGAGCCCCATTTGCATGGAGTCTGCATATAAGGTGCAGCTGGGACCCTGGGCTGCATGCCTGATTTTGTCAACCTAGGGGCGACCCCAGATGGGAAAGGACTCAAGGATACTGGCCCAAAGGGGTCCTGTCCTGACCCCCTTCCTTCCCTTCTTTCCTGAGACCCGTCACCCTGACCCCATTCCTTAGGGGGCAGCTTCCAGGATTGAGAGTCTCCTTCCTCGGGGTTTTGATGAGGACCCAGGAGTGCTCCACCAGAGGCATAAGGATGGGGCTTCCTCTCGCTCTTCTTCACCCGATGTGGGCCATGTTGCTTTTCTGGGGTTTAGGAATAAGAGTGTGAATTGAATGATGCTTTTATTTTGAAGCTGAAAGATTCCCCTTGTTATTTTTCTCAATCAGATCCTCCACAAAACTTAAACCTCTAAAAGTAAAGGGGCAGGAGAGGCAGGGCTGGACGCTGTGGCCACAGCCCCTGTGTCTAATCTGCTGCCACACTCACAAGCACACATCTGCCTCCTGAAAGCACAGATTTCACTCAGCTTCCTGCTGTTC
Source organism: Myotis lucifugus (assembly GCF_000147115.1). NCBI lineage: Eukaryota > Metazoa > Chordata > Mammalia > Chiroptera > Vespertilionidae > Myotis > Myotis lucifugus. The sequence continues at coordinate 29,014 of NW_005872190.1, forward strand.
ATGTGCAAAAGCCATATTTCCCGGCCTTTCAAAGTGGGAGAATTTCCATCATTTACAAATGGAGCCCTGGCTGATGGGCCTCAGTGGTTGGAGCGTCATCCCCACACCAAAGGGTGTGAATTCCTTAGAGTCACCTCCACCACCATGTGGAGGTAGTAGGGTTTTTTTGGTTTTTGTTTTACATATATTTTATTGATTTTTTTACTGAGAGGAAGGGAGAGGGATAGAGAGTTAGAAACAATGATGAGAGAGAAACATCTATCAGCTGCCTCCTGCACACTCCCCACTGGGGATGTGCCCGCAACCAAGGTACATGCCCTTGACCAGAATCGAACCTGGGGCCCTTGAGTCCGCAGGCCGATGCTCTATCCACTGAGCCAAACCGGTTAGGGCTGAGGTAATATGTTTTAATAAGTGTGTGCACCCCCCTCTCCACACGGGGAAGAAACCTGGATGAACATATGTGGTAAATGAATTAAAGACAACACGTTGATGTAAGAACTGTCCAAACATGGAGAGAATGTTTTATAAGATTTTATTCCAGCCAAAGAGTTGGACAACTTTTGGGGAGCAAGAACTCAAATGCTCTGGAGAATAATCGTTTGTAGCTGGGTTTGTGCATTTGAAGTTAAGGAGGGAAAGTGAGGAGTGACACGGAGGGAGGAGAGAGCAAGGCTGGGACTGGATGCTGGGATTGTGAACAGGAGGTTCTCTCTCTCTCTTTCTCTCTCTCTCTCTCTCTCTCTCTCTCTCTCTCTCTTCTAATCTTTATTGTTGAAAGTATTGCATAGGACCTCCTTTTCTCCCCATTATCCTCTCCCTGCTTGCTCCCATTCCCTCCCCAGGCCCTCTCCACCCCATTCTTTGTGTCCATTGATTAAGCATATATGCAGAGAAGTTCATTGGTTGATCTCTTCCCACCCACCCTCCCCACTTCCATTCTGAAGTTCCATGGTCTGTTCATGCTTCTATGTCTCTGGGTCTATTTTTGTTCATCAGTTTATTTGGTCCATTAGCAAGGTAAACTGGTGCAGCCATTATGGAAACCAGTATAGAGTTTCCACCTAAAAATTAAAAATGGAACTCCTATTTGACACAGTAATTCCACTTCCCAGCCCGAGACCAAGTCCAGGCTGGGCCATCTGGTCTACGCCCTTCCCTGTCTCTCTCAGACCGCTGCCCCAGTCCAATTCCAGGCCAGGATATCTTGTCGAGCCCCACCCCCGGCTCTCTCTTTCTCAGACCCCTGACCAAGACCAAATCCGTGCCTGGACATCTGGTCCACCGCAGCCACTATGCAACCATCTCTGGCTGCTGCCCCTTTTGAGGAGTGCTGGTTGACTGTGGTTTTGGGGGGGGAATGGGGAGGGATCCGGCCCTCGGGCCCCTGGGAAAGGGGCCGCGTCCTCCACCATCCACTCCCGCTTCCCCGTTCTAGCCCGAGGTCCGAAGGCCCCAGCGGGGTTCGGGGAGAGGACCTGCAGCAGGTCTGCTGCGCCCTCAGCAGCGCTGGGCCTCTGGGCTCCTGGGGAGCGGGCTGAAGTCTGTCCCAGATGCATGTTTTCCTCCTGACCCTTCTCTCAGGAGGAGCCTCCTACATCTCATCCCTGGGATCCGACCCACCCTTCGCCTTCTGCAGCCTTTCCTGTGCCTCCAGGGCGGTTTCCATTTCCATCTCGGCCTCCTGCGTCTGAGTGACCCCTGCGCCCGAGTCCATTTCCAAAACTTCGGATGAGCCCTTAGGAGGCGCTTATGATTCCTACTCGACTCTTGGACAGAACCATGTCCTTTGGGTTTCACACTGCGCCGCCCCCAGCTGCTCCCACAAGACATACTCCAGGGACCCCCAGGGGACAGCGTGCGGCCTCCAGCCGGCGCCATCCTGTGCCCCGAGCGCTTCCAGTAGCTCTGGGGACCCCAGGGACCGCCCGCAGACAACGTGCTCCTGCAGCAGCCAGGTCCCCTGGGGGAAACACACCCAAACGCGGTCCCACCATCTCCAACGCCCTCTGTGCTGAGCACAGACGCTGCCCCATCACTGCGCTCACACACCTTCCACAGCGCATGCGTCCTCGAGGCCACGTTCTCACAGGGTTTCTGTTCTGCTCTTTCTTCTCCATGGAGGCCCTGCATATGAACCCACCAACGCTGCCCTCTGGGAGCAGTGCGACCCGGGCTATGGGATCTGCAGTCACCATGTCCTCGCAAACCTCAAAGCCTACAAAGCACTGAGACTCCTGAGGCGCCGCCTCCTCTCCCTCACCGCCAGGCTGGGGTCCAGCAGCAGCGGCCAGAGGGAGAGGGCGCAGGGGTCCAGGCCACCATGTCCCCCGGGTCCAAGAGCACCAGCTGCTGTTGCACCAGCTGGGGCAGCCAGAAGCATGCGCACTGGGGATCTGGACACTGGGGGCTGGAGCTTTCCCTGCAGCTCCGCCTCCTCTTTTTAAAAAAATATTTTATTGATTTTTTTACAGAGAGGAAGGGAGAGGGATAGAGAGCTAGAAACATCTGTCAGCTGCCTCCTGCACACTCCCTACTGGGGATTTGCCCGCAATCAAGGCACATGCCCTTGACCAAAATCGAACCTGGGACCCATCAGACTACAGGCCAAAGCTCTATCCACTGAGAGAAACCGGTTAGGGCAGGTCCACCTCTTCTTGCTCAGTCCCTTTCTGTGCTGCTGCCAACTGGGCCTGACAGTCCCTGGAGGGAGAACTGAGGTATCTTGAAGCACTTCATCCTGCTCTGACCCATAGCAACGTGAGGACCTAGAGTGGACAACAGCTGAGAGGCGGTGGTGGCTGCCCAGCTGGTAGCAGGGCCTTGGGGAGGCCTTGGTTCATGGGGCAACTCACCTGGGCTTGACACTGCAGAGGCCACAGGGAAAGCAGTGCACAGGTGCTAGGGAGGAGGCCATAGTTTTCTCTGTAGAAGTTATTGGGAGATTAAAACCACACAAGTCACTGGAGGCAGAATTCCTCCCTCGCCCCCACCACCTCGCCAAAATAAAAGCCCTGCACCCTCTCCGCTCCAGTCTCCATTCAAGCAGGTCTGACTTGCTGAGTGATCTTTCCTGTGCTTCTCAGGGGTTTCAATCAGGAGCATAATAACCATCTCACGCCCCTGTGGTGTGTGTGTGTCATGAACATCTGTACCAGCTGCTGTGCCTCTGCTTCTGCATGGGGTCCGCTCCTCTGGGTGCTGTGAGCATGAGGACAAGACCAGGACTGTCACCCTGTGGGTCCTTCTTCTGTAGCTTTGGGGTCACACACATGTGGTGGCCACGGTCCAGCATTCAGGGGAGCTGCACTGTTGAGTCATTAGAACCTCTTGTTAGATTCAGGTGACGTGGGTCAGAAGATTTGATGATAAAACTCATTATGGCCCACGTGTGCATGAAAGAGACTCTCTACCTTTTGTTCACAGGAGAAAGTTCTCTCTCTTTACAACAGACTTTCTCACTCAGAGACTCAGACATCAGAAAGAATCAGGATCCAGAGGTTCCCTGAGGGAAACTGTGACATGAAGAGGAAACCACACAGGATCCAGCCCAGACCTCCAACTGCACCTGCTGCTGGGATGGTCCTTGTGTTCAGGGACCCTGAGTGCCCCCTGGTTGTCAGAGATCTTCCTGCAGGAAGGTTAGTGTCTGGGCTCACACTGACTAACCCCTCATTGTGTCTCTTGCACAGTAATACACGGCTCTGTCCTCGGTGGTCACAGAGCTCAGCTGCAGGGAGAACTGGTTCTTGGACGTGTCTCTGGAGATGGAGGTTCGGCTCTTGAGGGAGGGGCTGTAGTCAGTGTCTCCATCATAATCTATGTACCCCATCCACTCCAGCCCCTTCCCTGGGGACTGGCGGATCCAGTGCCAGACGTAACCAGTGGTTGTGATGGCGAATCCAGAGACAGAGCAGGTGAGCGAGAGGGTCTGCGAGGGCTTCACCAGTCCTGGGCCCGACTCCTGCAGCTGCACCTGGGACAGGACACCTGGGACAGAGAGAACACAGTGAGTCCTGGGCTCAGATGCAGGGTCCCCATCTCCTCACGTCTAAGCCCTGAGTCACTCACATCTGGGAGCTGACAGCAGGAAGAGGAAGAGCCACATGGGAGTCATGTCTTGCAGGTGAGGTCCTCGTCCCCTAGAAAGTATTCTCCAGGGTGAGGGGGCCCTGCATTTAAGTGGACCCCAACTATGTGTGTGTCTTGCTCCCATGTGGGCATTTGCATAAGGGGGTTGTGTGCACATACAAAGGGCAAGAAGTGAGAAAGGTCCCGGTGTCTGAGGCTTCTCCTGGAAGGAGGTGCTGACTGTCCCTCAGAGAACCAGGCCCTCCCTGGGGCCCTGGTCACCATGCCCAGGGACCTCTCCTTCTACACCAGGTGCTATGCTGTAGGATGTGGTCAGGGAGTAGGATGTGGGCACAATCAGTGACTCCTTAGGGATAAACTCAATGAGGCTCTGCTCCCATGGATATAGATATAGATGACATTGATATGGATTATACATATGATATAGATATAAATATAGATATAGATATATGTACAGATAGACATAGATACAGGTATTTTTAAAAAGTATATATTTTTTGATATATATATAGAGAGATAGAAAGGGAGAGGGATAGAGAGAAACATACTTGAAAGAGAATCATTGATTGACTGCCTACACCATGGCCCCCTCTGGGGATGGAGACTGCAATCCCACTCATGTGTCCTAACCAGGAATCAAACCAGTGACTTCTTGGGTCCAGGGTCAAAGTTCAACAGCTGAGCCACATGAGCCAGGCTGGATCTTCTTGTCTTTATTCTCACCTGAGGACGTGCTTATTGATTTTTACAGGGAAAGGAAAGGAGAGAGAAATATTGAACAGAGATGCAGAGAGAAAGAGAAATATTGACAGCAGAGAACATATTTATCAGTTGCCTCCCATAACTGCTGAGACTGGGAATCAGACCCACAACCTTTACATTTATTTATTTCAATACTAAAGGCCAAGTGTGTGAATTCATGCATGGGTGGGGTCCGGCTGGCCCATCTGATCAGGGTGGGCCGTATGGGGGGAGAGGGGAGGGTGGTTGGCTGGCCAGCCCTGACCCCGGTCAAACTCCCAGTCCAGGGGACTATTTGCATATTAGCCTTTAAAAATATAGGCTATATTTCACAGATTTCAGAGAGGAAGGGAGAAGGAGAGATAGAAACATCAATGATGAGAGAGAATCATTGATCTGTTGTGTCCTGCATGATCACAATTGGGTATAAAGCCCACAACTCAGGCATGTGCCCGGACCAGGAATGGAATCATAGGTCGAAGCTCAACCACTGAGCTACATCAACCAGGCTTCATTCCGTTTTGAAATATATTTTCAGTTAGCTTAGATTTCTAAGGTGATGGCTTTTCATTTTTTCTTCAGCACTTTAAAGTCGTAATTCCTTTATCCTCTGATTTTTCAGTGTTTTGTGTGACATTTGATGTTTTCATTAATCTTTTAAAAATGTTGTTATTGATGTCAGAGAGGTAGGGAGAGGGAGAAGGAGATGGAAACATCAATGACGAGAGAGAATCATTGATCGGATGCCTCCTTCATGTCTCCTATTGGGGATTAATCCTGCAAACCAGGTGTGTGACCTGAATGAGAATCAAACACATAACCTGGTGGTTCCTGGGCCAACACTCAACCCCTGAGCCACACCGGCCAGGCTCCTTCCCCCTCTAAGTAGCATGTACTTGACTCAGGGTTCGCTCAGTTTCTGCAGGTCTCTGACTGTTTTTGAGAGCCCGGCAGATGCCCGTTCTGATAGTTTTGGTTTGTTTTTTGATGTTTTTGTGGAGGAACAAGAGTTTGGAGCTGCTTACGCCACCATTTTGCTTCAGCCCCTTCTGCTCAGTGACTCCTTTTGAACAAACAGAGAATGAGAAGGGAGAAGAGCAACCGCCCTGGAAAACTACCAACAACAGAAAAAACAGAGGGGCCAGTGCCCATCCCAGGCCAGCAGAGGCAGGAGGAGGGCCCTGGGCTGAGCAGTGACTCTGGTGTTTGTAAGGAGACACTGTGTTTTAGGAAGATGAGCTTCCTGTTCCTGGAGTACCCCAGACACACATCCAGAAGGGGTGGTTTTGAGAGGATTGAGCTGGACAGGCAGGCAGACAGGGCAGGGTCCATGGGACACAAAGGCAGGTGGAGGGTAGGCAGGGCAGACAGGGCAGTCTGAGATACCTACACACAGGGACTAACCAGGCAGACATAACAATATTTCTGGACTCAGAGCAGGAGGCCTGGGAAACGAGGGAGGGCCTGCAACAGTAAGGTGAGCGCACACAAGGGAACAGGGATGTGCAGGTCCCTTGCTGGGAAAGAACAATGAGGAGCCCATCAGGTGGGCACATGGGTAGACACAGAGCAGGCTGGTGGCACAAAAACATCCGAGACCACAGGCTTTAAGGGCAGCCCATTAGTGGGCCCCTCCCATGCGGGGAGCCTGAATCTGCTTGTAATAAACACTCCACGCTTTTGCTTAAATCTCTGGCCCCCGATTTCATTCTTGGCCTTGGTGACAACCAATCCTGGGGACAGGAAACACTGGGCTTGCCCTTCCAATAATCAAGTTTGGCTCAAATAAACTTAAAAATATTCTCCAGGGCATGTGCTGCAATGATTTGGAAGGTGGCAGGCGATGAGGCTTACATGCAGGGGGCAGTCCGTTCTGCTTCACCGTCATCACCGTCTCCTCTGGCTATTATACGTGGGTTGTCTTCTGGCCTCAGAGTATTCCTTATCAGAGCCTTGGCCCCTAGGTCCCATCACTCAGTACTCAGTGGACCATCAACACACCCTTCTGCACAATGGGTGTGGCTTGTGGCTGATTCACGTGGAGAGTCCTTGTGTGCCATGGTATGTGCACGTCTAAAGGCATCACAGATGGTCGGGCTCAGCTACTCTGGTTCCGGCAGACATTCCCCTTTGGGGGAGCCTCTCTCTCCATCTTGATTGTTTACAGACCAAAATGCCAAAAACAAACTTAAAGAAGGTACCCAACCTTTCCCTACACAGACATCCACCTCACTCTTATTGGGGGATCGTGTGCTTACTCCACCTTTCTGTTTCCTGGAAAGTCACGACCCTCTAGTTATTCATTATTTCATATTCTATGCTTGGGTTTGAGTGGATAGTAGGAAAAGGTTGTATGTTTCCCATTCGGCAGACTAACCTACTTGGCAGGGTACTTCTAGCTACCCTCCTGAAGGCCTTGGCTGTGTTGGTGCTCTCTCCCTGCCATCTGGGTTAAGCCACGTACTGAATTTGCTTGTTGGTCTATCTGTGCTCCCACTTTTTCTCTAAAACACGTTACCCATACCACCTACATCTTAGCTGATTAGGGGTTGCTTTTCGGTATGGTAAAATCTGTTAGAATCAATCGACAGAAATCCAACTCAGATTTTTTAGAGCCATGGTCCTCTCCTAGGGAATTAATGACAGTAGTATTAATGGTGTCAGGAATAAGATGGTACATTATGGAATTGAATGGATTAATGAATAAAATGCTGTGAATTGTCTCATCCCCCCCCAAAAAATATCCTCCACAGGCTTAGAGATTCTCATTTGAATGACTTCTAAGTGGTTCATTTATGTTGTGGATTTTATGCTGATTCAACCAGCAGGGGAACCTGCCAGAGTGTCACAGGGGGACAGGTCACAGCTGGGGAAGCCTCCTTTTCTTTCTTCTCCTTTTTATACACTTTCCTTGACTCCAGAGATGAGGCCTGTGGAGCAATGGGAACATCAATGATGAGAAACTGGTTGGCTGCCTCCTGCCACACAACCCATGAGGATAGAGACTGCAACCCGGGCATATGCCCTGACCAAGGAATCAAACTGTGACCTCCTGGTTCATAGGTCGATGTTCAACCTCCCAGTCACGCCTGCTGGGCTGGAAAAAGACGGGACACTTACGTCCATGACAACCAACGGCAAACTTGTCTCACCTTCAACACCTGTGAACTCATTTGAACTCATCCCGTCCAGGTAGCAGGTTTTTAATAATTGTGTGCACTTCCCTCTCCACACGGGGAAGAAACGTGTATGAACGTATGTGGTAAATGCAGAAAAGACAAGATGTTGAGGTAAGAAATGTCCAACATGTAGACAATGTTTTATAAGATTTTATTTAGCCAAACTGAGGAGAACTGTTGGGGAGAAAGATGTCAAATGCTTCGGAGAATAACCTTTTGCAGCTGTGTTTGTGCATTTGAAGTTAAGGAGGGAAGATGAGAGATGACATGGAGCGGGGAGAGAGCAAGGCGGGGACTGGGTGCCAGGATAGTGAACAGGAGGTGCTCTCTCTCTCTCTCTCTTTTCTAATCTTTATTGTTGAAACTATTGCATAGGTCCCCCTTTCTCCCCATTATCCTCTCGTGGCTCATTCCCATTCCCTCCCCAGACGCTAACCACGCCATTGTCTGTGTGCACAGGTTAGATATATATGAAGACAAGCTCATGGGCTGATTTCTTCCCAACCACCCTCCCCTGCTTTCCTTCTGAGGTTCCATAATCTGTTTATGCTTCTTGGTGTCTGGGTCTATTTTTCTTGATCAGTTTATTTGGTCCATTAGCAATGCAGACTGGGGCAGCCATTATGGAAAAAAATATGGAGTTCCATCTAAAAATTAAAAATGGAACTCCTATTTGACCCAGTGATCCCACTTCTAGGAATACATCCTAAGAAACTCAAGAGACTCATCAGAGAGAATGCATGCACCCCTATGCTCATAGAAGTGCAATTTACAACAGCTAAGCCTTGGAAGCAGCCTAAGTGCCCAGTAGCAGATGATTTGATAAAAAAAATCGTGGTACATCTACACCATGGAATGCTATGCAGTCGGGAAAAGGAAAGAACTCTTACCATGTGCAACAGCAGGGGTAAGTCTGATAATGGGTCAATCTCCAAAACGTATAGGAACTCATACAACTTAACAAAAGGAAGACAACAACACAATTGAAAAATGGGCAAAAGGCCTCATAGGTAAGTCTACAAAGTTGACACGCAGATGGCCAAGACGTGCTCTCCTGAGGGTGGTCATGCTGATGTCAAAAGTGTGTTAACCCAGATGCACAGGAACAATGGACGGGGTGCTTAAGGCAAAGATGAGCCTTTTAGTAAAGAAGTCATAGGCCTGGGCGTGCCCACCCCCAGGACTGCCCAGGGAGGATGTGTGATCAGAGCCTCCTGTGAGGGTCCTGTCAGTCACTGAGTTTTGTCAGATTTAGGACAGAGACCCCTTTTTGCTCACAAATACAATCCCTAATACTAGAATTAGGAAAGGGCTTTCTGTGAGCTCTGTGGCTGAGCCTCTGAGCAGGAATCTTTTCTGTCTCACTCACACTTTTATCCTCGCCTCTAAAACAATGTCTGGCACATAGTAGGCACTTCGTAGGTATTTGTTGACTGAATCATTATTTCATGATTACCTAGCACAAAGCCTGGCACAAAATGAGGAACTCACTAAAGTTAAACAGAGCCCAAACCAGCCCAATCCGTTGATCTGCAGATAGAAAAAGCCACGGTTAGATTAAGGACCTCACCCATAGTCCTAGCCATGATAGTGTTTCCATTATGTTACTGCTTTGAGCAGGAAATGGTATCTTTGCTCAACTCTCCACCTGCTCCTGGTCAGGGCCCTGTGCTGGTCCTGAGCGCCCCCTGCTTGTCATGGACGCTCCCTGCAGCCCAGCCCTGCTGTCTCCTCAGGGAGGTTTGTGTCTGGGCTCACACTGACTTCCCCTCACTGTGTCTCTCGCATAGTAATACAGGGCCGTGTCCTCGGCACTCAGGCTGCTCAGGTCCATGTAGGCTGTGCTCATGGACGTGTCACTGGTCATGGAGACTCTGCCTTGGAACTTCTGTGCGTACTTTGTGTTTCCATTGTAAGGGTTAACCCACCCCATCCACTCAAGCCCCTGTCCTGGGGCCTGTCGCACCCAGTGAACAGCATAGCTGGTGAAAGTGTATCCAGAAGCCTTGCAGGAGACCTTCACGGAGGCCCCAGGCTTCCTCACTTCAGCCCCAGACTGCACCAGCTGCACCTGGGAGTGGACACCTGTGGGGAGGAGACAGGAGTGAGGGAATCCCCCTTGACAATCCCTGGACCCTCCTTAACCCAGGACAAGAGCCCCTTACCTGTCGCCATGGCCACAAGGAGGAGGGTTCTCCAGCTCCAGTCCATGCTGAGGGCTGTGCTGTGAGCACTTCTGTCTGGGAGGGTGTGTCTGTGGGTGTGCCCTCAGGGCACAGACTTACCCATATTTAACCTGGTCTACCTCCTCTCTTTTGCATATTCATGAGGCAGAGTATTTCATAGCTGAGGTCTTGACCCCACCTGAGAGAAGGTGGGTGACACAGGGACCATGGTCAGTGGGAGTCTGAGGGTCCAAGTACTAATTCTTTTTCTTTAAATTATACCTTTATTGTTCAAGGAATTACACATGCCCTCTTCATCCCCCGACACCTTCTAGCCTGGCCCGGGTGCCCAGGTCTTCACCATCCTATTGTCTGTGTCCCTGGATGATGCACATATGCATACGAGTTTGTAGGTTGACCTCTTCCCACCCTCCCACCGGACCACGACTTCCCTCTGAGATTCCCCAGTCGGCTCCATGCTTTGAGATCCCTGGATCCATTCTTTTCATCAGTTTATTTTGTTAATTAGGCTCCACATATGAGTGAGATCATGTGATACTTGTCTTTCTCTGACTGGCTTAATTCACTTACATGATAATCTCCAGGTCCCTCCATGCTGTCCCAAAGGGTAAGAGATCCTTCTCTTTTACTGCTGCATAGTATTTGGTGGCATAAATATACCACAGCTTTTTTATCCATTCAGCTACTCAAGGGCATTTGGGCTGTTTCCAGTCTTAGCTATTGCAAATTGTGCTGCTATGAAGATAAGGGTGCATACATTGTTTATGATTGGTGTTTGGGGTCCCTTAGCATATATTCGTAAAAGTGGCTTCACTGGGTCAAATGGCAATTCCATCTTTAATTTTTTGAGGAAACTCTGTACTGTTTTCAATAATGGCTGCACTCGCCTGCATTCCCACCAGCAGAGTATAAGAGTTCCCTTTTGTCCACATCCTGGCCAGCACTTGTCATTTGTTGATTTGTTGATGGTAGCCATTCTGACAGGGTGAGCTGATACGTCATTGTCTTTTTAATTTGCATCTCTCTGATGGTCAGTGACTTTGAGCATTTTTCCTATGTGTCTTGGTCATCGGTATGTTCCCTTTGTAGAAGTGTGTATTTAGGTCCTTTGCCCATTTTTTGATTGGATTTTTTGTCTTCCTTTGGTTAAGTTGTATGGGTTTCTTATACATTTTGGATATTAACCCTTTATCACATGGATCCTTGCCAAATATGTCCTCCCATACTGTGGGCTCCCTTTTCATTTTGTTGATCACTTCTTTTGTTGTGCAGACACTTTTTATTTTGATGTATTCTGACTTGTTTATTTTCTCTTTAGTTTGTTTGTCCTGGGAAATGTATCTGTAAACACATTGCTATGAGAGATGTCTGAGATTTTGCTGCCTATGGATTCTTCTAAGATTTTTATGGTTTTCATACCCACATTTAGGTCTATTAACCATTTTGAGTTTACTACTGTGTATGGTATATGTTCATGTATTGTTTCCGTTTTTTGGGGTTTTTTTGCACGTTTATCAGTTCAATTTTCCCAATAATATTTATTGAAGGGACTGTTGTGACTCCATTGTCTGCCTTTGCCTCCTTTGTCAAATATTAATTGAGCGTAATGGCTTGGGTAGGTTTCTAGGTTCTCTGTTATATTCCATTGATGTATATACTTGTTCTTTTGGCAGTACCAGGCGGTTTTGATTCCTATGGCTTTGAAGTATAATTCGATATCTGGTATTGTGATCCCTCCACCTTTGTTGTTTGTTCTCAAGATTGCTATGGCTAATTGGGGTCTTTTTTGGCTCCATATAAATATTTGAAGTATTCGTTGTAGATCTGTGAAATATGTTGTTGTTCTTTTAATAGGGATTACATTGAATCTGTAGAGTGCTTTGGGTAATATGGACATTTTAATGATGTTAATTCTACCAAATCCATGATCACGGTATATTTTTGCACTTGCTTATATCTTCCTCTATCTCTTTATTCAACATCCTTTTTTTTTCTTAGTACAAGTCTTTTACCTGCTTGGTTAAGTTTATTCTTAAGTATCATGATTTTTTGATGCAATGGTAAACGGGATTGTTGGTTTGGTGTCCTTTTCTTTCTTTTTAAAAAATGTATTTCTTTATTGATTTCAGAGAGGTAGGGAGAGGGAGAGATGGAAACATCAATGATGAGAGAGAATCATTGGTTGGCTGTATCCTGCAAGCCCCCTAGTTGGGATCACACTGCAACCTGGGCATGTGCCCTTGGCCAGAATCAATCCCGAGGCTGCCCAGTCCACAGGCTGATGCTCTATCCACTCAGCCAAACTGGCTAGGGCTGGTTTCCCTTTCTGAGAATTCATTATTGTTGCATAAAAGTTCCATTGGTTTCTAGTTGTTAATTTTGTATCCTTCTATATTGCTGAATTCATTTATTAAATCTAGGTGTGTGTGTTTTTTTTTGTGGAGACTGTCGGTTTTCTATGTACATTATCATGTCTTCTATGAATAATAAGAGTTTTACTTTCTCCTTTCCAATTTGGATGCCTTTTATTTCTTCTTCTTGTCTCCTTGCTGTGGCTAGGACTTCCAGTACTATGTTGAATAAGAGAGGTGAAAGTGGGAATTTCTCTTTTGTCCTGCTAATTAGGGGAAATGGTTTCTGTTTTTGCCCATTGAGTATGATTCTGGCTGTAGGTCTGCCATACATGTCCTTTATTATGTTGAGATATGAGGCCTCTTCTCCCACTTTGCTGAGAGTATTTATCAAAAGTGGGTGCTGAGTTTTGTCGAATGCTTTTTCTGAATCTATAGATATGTCCATGCTATTTTTGTCTTTCAGTTTGTTTATGTGATGTATCATGTTTATCGATTTGTGAATATTGTACCAGCCCTGCATCCCTGGATGAATCCCATTTGGTCATGGTGTATGATCTTTTAAAAATATTGCTGGATCCAATTTGCTAATATTTTTAGAGGATTTTAGCATCTGTGTTCATCAGGGATAATGGCTGTAATTATCTTTCTTAGGAGTGTCACCTGGTTTTGGAATTAGGATAATGCTTTGATCATGAAAAGAGTTTGGAAGTGTTCCTACCTCTGGTTTTCCTTTGAATGGTTTGGGGAGTATAGGTGTTAGTTCGTGATTGGAGGTTTGGTAAAACTCCCCTGTGAAGGCATCCAGACCAGGACTTTTGTTTGCTAGGAGGTTTTAGATTCCTGCTTCTATTTCTTCATTTGTTATTGGCCAATTCAAGTTTTTTGATGCTTCCTGTTTCAGTTTTTGGATACTGTGTTTTTATAAGAATTTACCCATTTCATCCACATTGTCCAGCTTGTTGGCATCTAGTTGTTCATAGCACTTTATTACAATCCCTTTTTTTCTGGGTTTTTGGTTGTTACATCTCTATATTCCTTTCTGACTTTATTTATTAGGGTCTCCTCTCTCTGTTTCCTAATGAGTCTGGCTAATGGTTCATCAATCTTTTTTATCTTTTCAAAGAAACAGCTCATGGTTTCACCAAGTCCCATTCCTGATGGTGAAAGGTTCTGTAGTCACCAGAGCCATCAATCAGGAGGAGACCAGGGGGAGACACACAGAGGTCAGTGAGCAGTGCATGACTTGGGTAAGCTTTGCAGACACAGTGGGTTCTCATGGCTCCTGGAAACCAACCAAAGTAGCAAGGAGCGAAGTGCAGGAGGTCTACTCCATCCTGTAGACATGAGCAAAGTAAAGGTTTAGCCACTCCTGCACCTATGACATGGAGGCTGGGAAAATGCTGAGATAGAGCAACAACCTCACAAGCAGCCTCTACCTGGTCATAATCCTGTCTGAGCCTCAAAGGACTGATCTAGAGAGGATCCAACACTGTCATTATGAAATGTCAAACTTTTCACCATGATTTTAAATAAAAAATATGCAAAACTGTAAAGCTGTCTCCTTCACCAAGAGATTTCCCAAGTCAGCTGCTTGTTGAAATGAGATGATTTCCAATGAACCTTGTTAAACGTCCCTATGAAACTGCATGACACGGGATGCGCACACTGCTGTCATCTCAGATCAGTGCTGGTGTGACACCTATGGGGACAGAGCTGAGGTCATTTCCTGTGGCACCAGAAACAGCAAGTCCTGGCACCTGTACAGGGGAGATGACCAGGGGGCAGCCCTCAAGGGCCCTTTGCACCATTCAGATGGGTCCATCCAGCTTCCACTGTCCACGGAACATGCACCTGTTTTATTTACTGTGGGCCTGTCAGAAGGAGGGGCCATATGGGGACAGGTGGGCATGTGGGTCAGACCCCCAGCTCAGCACACAGGGGCTTGGGTTGTGCTGGGGTCTCTCTTGTTGGGAAGGTTCCCAACCACAGACTGATGAGCGCACTGAGGATGGTCTCTGTGGAGAAAGAAAAGCAGGAAATACAGACACGTGGTGAGGAGAGTCCCCATCGCTGCCCACATGTCCTCTGCCAGCAGCAGTGCTACCCCCTCCTCTGGGGTCTGCTGTGAGAAAGCAGGAAATGGGAGCCTCAGAGAAAGAGCAGGAGCTGTCCCTAGAGGCAGCTGAGAGCTTGAGAGGAAATCCCTGTGCCCAACAGGAAGGCCCTTCCCTCCCACCTCCCTCTGCCCCTGCTCCTGGGGCTGCTCTCTGTGCTGTGGGTCCTGAGCGCCCCCTGGTGTCCTGAACGCCCCCTGTAGCCCAGCCCTGCTGTCTCCTCAGGGAGGTTTGTGTCTGTGCTCACACTGACTTCCCCTCACTGTGTCTAGCACAGTAATACACGGCCGTGTCCTCAGCTCTCAGGCTGTTCAGTGTTAAGTAAACTTGGCTCTTGGACGTGTCGCTGGTGATGCTGAGGCGGGATTTCAGTGCAGCGTTATAGGCTGTATTTCCACTACTCCACAGAACCCCAACCCACTCTAGCCCCTTTCCAGGAGCCTGGCGGATCCAAAATACACCATAGCTCCTTGGAGACAATCCAGAGATGGTGCAGGTGAGAGAAAGGGTCTGTGAGGGCTTCACCAGTCCTGGGCCCGACTCCTGCAGCTGCACCTGGGACAGGACACCTGGGGACAAGGAGCACAGTCCTGTCAGTCACCTGCAGTCACAGCCATCCCATGACCCCTGTCTGACCCCTGAGACCCTCACCTCGGGGGGCTGTCAGCAGGCACAGGAGAAGACCCAGCAGCCTCATCTCCTTCTAGACCACAGCTCTGCCTTCCCAGAGACCTCAGTCCTGTGTGAGGAGAGAGCTGTGAGCCTGCACAGCCCAGGAGAGGATGTATCCTGGAGCTTGAACAGAAATTTGCATGTGGGGCAACCTTTTCCTAATAAGTAGAGTGACTGAGGTTGGTATTCACTGTGATATTAGTAACTACCACCAAAGCACAAGAAAAAGGGAGACCCTTGATTCTTGATGTTGGAAACTTTTTGTTGCGTTACTAGAGTCCCAGTGCACTAATTGGTGCAGCAGTGGGGTCCCTTGGCCTAGCTTGTGGGATTGGGCTGAAACAAGCAGTCGCGACAACCCCCAACGGGTCCTGGATTGTGAG
>NW_005872190.1:44834-59299 GCF_000147115.1 Myotis lucifugus
GTTAATCATTACCACATTACACTTTGATTGCTTGATTGAACAGCCAACCAGTGGTCCAGACACATAGCACATTAAGCTTTTATTATATAAGATATTACACTGTGAAAACTCTTCCCTTATGCAAGCCCATTGCATATTGCACAGACCCTGAGCTAATCACTTCAGAGATAATCATGTTTTAACCTGGAGAAAAGATTAGAAATAAAAGCAGTGATTATGCATGTGAACCATTGAGAATCTCTCATATTTTAAATGACATGGAAGCCTGCTAAGTGACCTGATTTTTCAGTCTAATGTTATCAGTGATGTTGGGGTTCTGAGTGAGGGGAATTGGAGAATTCCTAGCATTCATTTTCTCACAGGAAAGGACAACATCGTTAATGTGTAATGCACACATTCTCCCATCAGGCACAGGATTCAGAAAGATATTCTCTTGCTAAGCTTGTCATTAAAGTTAATTGATGGAATATTTGATGGGGCAAATGTATTTATTTTATTAAATTTCAGTTCATCACTATTTTCTTTGATGGGTGCTGTTTTGGGTGATTTTACAAAGAATTTCTCAGAAAATCCTGGGCCTCCACTGCCCATGTGGATTGGCTACAGCAGCCTCAGGGACTGGAGCAGTTTCTGGTACCAAATGGGAGCGCTGCTGGGAAACTACCCATAAATGTGGATGTGCCTGGTGAGGGCAAGAAGCTGGACTTGATTTGAGTCACAGGACAGAAATGTGCCTGATGCTCATGGACGGAGAGTTACTGGACATGTGGGTTTAAAACCTCCTCTAGTGAAGGCCTAGAAGAAAGTGCAGGGCATGATAGAGACAGCTCATATCATCATAGGAAATACCTGAATAATGATGAGCAGGAGTTGATTGAAGAAGAAAGGTTAAAAATCATGCAGGCAGAGATCATGAGAAATAAGGAATCTGTCACTGCAAACTGGTGGGAAGGGGACCCCTGTTTCCTAAATGCACATTCTCAGTGTCGCTGTTCTAGAAGGTGACACCTTCCCAGGCCCAAGGTATTCCCACTTGGACACCTTTGGGTTGATTATCCACACGATCTCACCATGAATTCCAGAAGTTTCATAATTCATTGGGACCCCATTTATGAAATCTCTCAACACTCACTGGGAAGAATGCACATTCCTCACTGGAGGAGCCAAGGAGACTGTGTGTCTGTATGAGGAGCCTTCATTCCATTAGACCAGGGCTCCTGTATCAGTCCATCATCTTCATTGTAATCATCATCATCTTCATCATCACCACCACAATTTGCTTACTTATAATCATTCTTCTCATTTTCTATGGACATGGTGGTTGTGTACACACAATGACTTCTTATAAGTAAATAAAGCAGGCGCCTCCTCTTCAGATACCATTAGGGATTGAGACCCCAATGGCCCAACTGTAAGTTGACACAGGCCTTTGAAAAAGCTGATGACTGATTGGTGGGAAAGGACAGATTCCCACCAAGATATGGACCAAGATTCCTTTCCAATTCTATCACCACCACCATCATCATTGTCAACATCATCATCACCATAATTTGCTTACTTCTAATCATTCTTCTCATTTTCTTTACATGTGATTTTAGCACAGATATAAGGACTTTATCTTTGCAATTTTTGCTCATTTTGTATAGTTCTATATAAAATGCGGGGCCATAGTCTATTTTCTTTTTCATTTGACTTCTGACAACTGATAGCTCATTGCTGCCTCTTCTCCATCTGCCCCATACATGGGAAATCAGATAAGAAATCATAGATTTCATTCTCTTTTATTACAAAGTTATTTATTAAAAAGTATTTTCCTCCAATTCTGATGACATATCAAATTAAACAAGGAGTGAGGTTACAAAGCAGTAATTGATCTGATCTGGTCCTACAGAGGGTGATAGAGACCTCATTAGCTCTTTCGTACATTCTACTAAATAGTGGAAAACAAATTCAATTCATTCACTTCACAAAAGGTAAACATAACTGATATACTTCAACCAAAAATCTTTTATCAAGCTTGTCTTCAAATTTGTTAAAAAGTCAGCGAATATAAAATGATATTGACTTAAAAGAGCATCCAAGCAATGCTTTTGGTTTTCTTGTTTTTGCAAAATTAGTCAAATCTGCACGGCTCACGGACACCCCCTGAGGTTCCTGCGTGCTGCCAGCCTCCCCTGTGTGGTGACTGAGGTGGAGAGAGCAGGAGAAACACCGCTCTGATCCCAGAGCTCAAGGAAGGAAGGGTTTCTGACAGGCTTCTAAGTTCTGAGACCTTCACATCAACACACAGATACAGACCTTGAACAACGGCTTTTGGAAATGCACACCCACCAGGGACCCTGTAGAGGTGAACACTGGGGGACAAGCAGCCAGTCTTTTCTCAAGTCTCTTGATAAACGACAAACCTCCGCCAGTGCATCTTCACGTTGAGGAGAAGCACAGCTGATCTGACTGCATCTGCCTTCCCTTCTTTTCGGATCTTCACCTTGGAGACCGGCTGGGATTCCTTCAGGGCAGGTAATTAATGCATCTGCATGAGGCCCTGTCAGCTTCGTTGCCGTTGGAGAACACATGGAAGAGGGTGCCCAGGCCTCTCCCCCCACCACCAGTGAGCGGCCTTGGGTGGCCCCTCCAGCAGAAGCAGCGATGGTCTTGAGAGGTTCAAGGGCACTGTCTTCCTTGGTGAGGACGCTGCCTGCGGTTCCCAAATACTAACCACATTTACTCCCCCCCAACGCTGCCCTCTGGATGCTGCTCTGCACAGCGTCACCAGCGGGTTGGGTCCCGCACTGAGAACTGTCCTTGGCGGCCATTGTTTGCAGAAGGACCTCCAGGCACTGCCTATGGCTTCCAGGAGTCCACGCGCTGGGAAAGTCTGGCTGAGAAAAGAGCGGGTGCACAGGTGCTGTGCCAGGGCCTGGAGGGCCGCCACGCCCAGGGGCTCCGCCTCCAGCGGGGACAGGAGACTGGAGACCCCCTCGGGCTCGCAGTGCACGGTGTCCATCTTTCCAACAAAGGCTCCCAAAGTGGACCCTGGAACACACGCCCCCTGCAGCGCTGCTCAAAAGACGGTTTCTCAGACCCCTTCCTGGAAGGGGTTGGTGGCTGAGGGCAGCCTGTGTTTCCTGGGAGAGGCAGAGGGGAGACAGCAGTTGCCCGCCCTCGCCAGGGGCTCTCCATGCTCCTCGCTCTTGTCCCTGGAAAGCTCTTCCTCCCACGCGGGTCCAAGGCATCTGCGCTGAGCTCATGCTGACAGGGACCTGCGGCGGGTCTGCTGCGCCCTCAGCAGAGCTGGGCCTCTGGGCTCCTGGGGAGCGGGCGGAAGTCAGTCCCAGATGCACATTTTCCTCCTGACCCTTCTCTCAGGAGGAGCCTCCTACATCTCATCCCTGTGGTCAGACCCCGCCCTTCGCCTTCTGCAGCCTTTCCTTGGCCTCCAGGGCGGTTTCCATCTCCATCTCCGCCTCCTGCGTCTGAGTGACCACTGCTCCCGCGTCCCTTCGGATGAGCCCTTGGGAGGCGCTTATGATTTCTGCTTGGCTCTTGGACGGAACCATGTCCTTTCAGGTCCACACTGTGCGCCCCCAGCATCTCCACAGGACACGCTTCAGGGATCCCCAGGAGACAGCGTGGGGCCTCCAGCCCGCCCCATTCTGTGCGCCAAGGGCTTCCAGTAGCTCTGGGGGACCCCAGGAACTGCCCACAGACAAAATGCTCCTGTAGCAGCCAGGTCCCCTGGGGAAAATCCTCCCAAACACGGTCCCACCATCTCCAAACGCCCTCTGTGCTGACACAGATGCTGCACCATCACTGCGCTCACACACCTTCCTCAGCGCTTGCGGCCTCGCGGCCACGTTCTCACAGGGTTTCTGTTCTGCTCTTTCTCCTCCATGGAGGCAACACGTCTGAACCCACCAGCGCTGCCCTCTGGGAGCAGTGCCACCCGGGTCATGGGATCCGCAGTCACCATGTCCTCGCAAACCTCAAAGCCTCCAAAGCACTGAGACCCCTGAGGTGCCGCCTGTCCCTCACCGCCAGGCTGGGGTCCAGCAGCAGCGGCCTGAGGTGGAGGGCGCAGGGGTCCAGGCCACCAGGTCCCCCAGTTCCAGGAGCACCAGCTGCTGCTGCACTAGGCCAGCCCCCTGCACATGCGCTAGGGACCTGGGCGCTGGGGGCTGGAGCTTTTCCTGTAGCTTCTGCCTCCTCTTGCTCAGTGCCCTTCTCTCCTTCTGCCAACTGGGCCTGACCATCTCCTGGAGGGAGAACTGAGGTCCCTTGAAGCGCTTGGTCCTGCTCTGGCCCATGGCAACGTGAGGACTGAGAGGGGACAGTGGTGGTGTAACTGTGGCAACAGCCCAGCTGGTGGCAGGGACTTGAGGAGGTAGAGGTTCATGGGGCAGCTCACCTGGGACTGGGACTGCAGGGGCCACAGGGAAAGCAGCGCGTAGGTGCCAGGGAGGAGGCCATAGTTTTCTCTGTAGAAGTTCTTGGGAGATTGAAACCACACAAGTCCCTGAAAGCAGAATTCCTCCCCCTCCCCCCACCACCTCGCCAACATAAAAGCCCTGCGCCCTCTCCTTTCCAGTCTCCATCCAAGCAGGTCTGACTTGCTGAGTGATCTTTCCTGTGCTTCTCAGGGGTTTCAATCAGGAGCATAATAACCATCCCACGTTCCCTTGGTGTGTGTGTGTCATGAACATCTGTACCAGCTGCTGTGCTTCTGCTTCTGCATGGTGTCCACTCCTCTGGGTGCTGTGAGCATGAGGACAAGACCAGGACTGTCACCCTGTGGTTCCTTCTTCTGAAGCTTTGGGTTCCCACACATGTGGGGCCCACGGTCCAGCATTCAGGGGACCTGCACTGTTGAGTCATTAGAGCCTCTTGTTAGATTCAGGTGACGTGGGTCAGTGATTTGATGTTAAACTCATTATGGCCCAAGTGTGTATGAAAGAGACTCTCTACCTTTTGTTCACAGGAGAAAGTTGTCTCTCTTTACAACAGACTTTCTCACTCAGAGACTCAGACGTCAGCGAAGAATCAGGATCCAGAAGTTCCCTGAGGGAAACTGTGACATGAAGAGGAAACCACACAGGAACCAGCCCAGACCTCCAACTGCACCTGCTGCTGGGATGGTCCTTGTGTTCAGGGACTCTGAGAGCCTCTGGTGGTCAGAGATCTTCCTGCAGGGAGGTTAGTGTCTGGGCTCACACTGACTTCCCCTCACTGTGTGTCCTGCACAGTAATACACAGCCGTGTCCTCGGTGGTCACGGAGCTCAGCTGCAGGGAGAACTGGTTCTTGGACGTGTCTCTGGAGATGGAGGTTCGGCTCTTGAGGGAGGGGCTGTAGTTAGTGCTCCCACTATAACTTATGTACCCGATCCACTCCAGCCCCTTCCCTGGGGGCTGGCGGATCCAATACCAGTAGTAACCACTGGTGATGGAGTAACCAGAGACAGAGCAGGTGAGGGATTGGGTCTGCGAGGGCTTCACCAGTCCTGGGCCGACTCCTGCAGCTGCACCTGGGACAGTACACCTGAGACAGAGAGAAAACAGTGAGTCCTGGGCTCAGATGCAGGATCCCCATCTCCTCACATCTAAGCCGTGAGTCACTCACATCTGGGAGCTGACAGCAGGAAGAGGAAGAGCCACGTGGGAGTCATGTCTTGCAGGTGAGGTGTTCGTCCCCCAGAAAGTATTCTCCAGGGTGAGGGGGCCCTGCATTTAAGTGGATGCCAACTGTGAGTGTGTCTGGTGGCCGTGTGGGCATTTGCATATGGGGGGTGTCTGCACATACAAAGGGCAAGAGGTGAGGGAGGTCCTGGTCTCTGGGGCTTCTCCTGGAAGGAGGTGCTGACTGTGCCTCAGAGAACCAGGCCCTCCTTGGGGTCCTGGTCACCGTGCCCAGGGACCTCTCCTTCCACACCAGGGGCCATGCTGCAGGAGGTGGTCAGGAAGTTGATGTGGAAACAAATTGAGTCTCCTTTGGGGATAAAATCAATGTGCTTTTCCTCTCAGAAATATAGATAGATAGATAGATAGATAGATAGATAGATAGATAGATAGATAGATAGATATAGATATAGACATAGACATAGATATAGATCTTTTTTAAAAAAATACAATTTTCTTTGTATTTAGAGAGAGAGGGATAAGAGGGGTAGAGGGATAAAGAGCCTCCATGAGAGAGAATCACCGATTGGCTGCCTCCCATATGGCCCCCTCTGCAGATGGAGACCGTAACCCTCTCCTGTCCCTCACCAGGTATCTAACCCGTGTCTTCTTGAGTCCTGTGTCCACGCTCCACCGCTGCGCCACATGCACCAGGTTGAATCTTCTTTTCTTTGTGCTCATCTGAGGATGTGTTCATTGATTTTTAGAGGGAAAGGAAAGGAGAGAGAGGGAAGGACTGAGAGAAACATTGATGTGAGGGTGAAACATTGATCAGTGTCTCCCATATGCATTCATACTGCTAATCACAGGTAGAACATTTCTATTTATTTATTTAAATATTTTTAAATAGGTATCAGAGAGGAATGGAGAGTGTGAGAGGAATAGAAACATCAATGATAAGAGAGAATAATTGATTGGTGGCCTCCTGCAAACCCCACACTAAGGATGTTGGCAGCAACCTGGGCAGGTGCCCTGACCAGGAATCAAACCGTGACTCCTGGTTCATAGGTCGCAACTCAACCACTGAGCCATGCTGGCTGGGCTGTTCCTGCACTTTCAGGGTTCACAGAGCTCCCTGTGTACCTGGGCTCTGGTTAGGAGGACGTTGGCAACATCATAGGTGACCAGGCTCCAGCCCTTCCCTGACTGCCCTCTGACCCCAGTGGCCACATACTTATCCACTATGATGCTCTGCAGCTCATGTCCCCCCTTGGAGGTTCCCTCAGCACAGGTGTGAGCTGTTGGATGTGCTCTGAGCTCACTTCTCAGCTGTGTCTCCACTTGACACAAGTGAGGCCCGCACTACCTGACATTACACCTGGGCACTGCATGTGGGCTCACGGGGGGGGGCGGGGGTGATCACTTCAGGGTGCCTGAATGGCCCTGGCCCTGGCATCTCAGGGAGGGTCTGGCACAGGAAATGGGCATGAGGGGATGACATGGGGGTGCATTTAAGGCAAAACTTACCAGGAGGGAAGGAGGGGGCAGACACAGCCACACAGGATGTCCTGTGCAGGCCCAATGTGGTGACAGTGTGAGTGACAGAGGGCAGAGGGTGAGGATGGGGTGGTGTCTGCAGAGCTGGAGGCACAGCAGAGGCGGGTGGGACCATGTCTCCCTTCAGCAGGTTTGCAGGATGCAGGTGATTCCCCAGGGGAAGCTCGACAGGTATTGGGACAAGTCACCTGGGACCAGATTCTGTGACCTACTGGGAACAGGGCCCAGCAGGGTTGTGACAGGGCCCATCACTGGGCCTGCTTCCTACCTCCCTCATGGGACATTCTGGAAGCTGGGCCCACCTCTCAGGCTCACAGAGGGGCAGCACCCACAGGGGTCAGACCCTAAACCTCAATGTGCAGCTATGTCAGTGAGAGGCAAGAGGATAACCGCCCCCAAAGGGCTCCTCCTGGGGCAGAGGGAAGAGCTAATCATCCCGGTTGAAGTTTGGGGCCTGGACTCCGTGTGCCCCGCTCAGCACTGCGTGGAGGGAGGGAGATTTGCTCTCAGTGAGGAGACAGGAATCCCTACAAGGTTTTCCTTGTCCACCCAGAGAGCGACCATCAGGGACATGGTGACAGGAAGGACCTAGATGAGCAGTCGACCAGCTCTGACACACAGCCACTTCCTGCTTTTTTCCTGCAGAGAATCTAATTAAAGACACAAAGAAGGAAAAGGAACTGCCCCAGGGACACTAAGAGGGAAGAAAGCATTGACCCCAATAGGAAGCCTGCACAACCCTCCAGGGACAGCCTCTGAGCTGGGACCTGGGTTTGCTGGTCCTGAGCGCCCCCTGGTGTCCTGGATGCTCCCTGCAGCCCAGCCCTGCTGTCTCCTCAGGGAGGTTTGTGTCTGGGCTCACACTGACTTCCCCTCACTGTGTCTCTTGCACAGTAATACACGGCCCTGTCTTCGCCTCTCAGGCTGCTCATTTGCAGAGACAGCGTGTTCTTGGCGTTGTCCCTGGAGATGGTGAAGCGGCCCTTCACAGAGGCAGCGTAGTTTATGGTACTACCACTAGGACCACTAATGAGTGCGACCCACTCCAAACCCTTCCCTGGAGCCCCAGTGCATTGTGTAGCTACCGAAGGTGAATCCAGAGGCTGCACAGGAGAGTCTCAGAGACCCCCCAGGCTGCACCAGGCCTCCCCCAGACTCCACCAGCTGCACCTCACACTGGACACCTGCAAACACAGAGACACAAGGTGGACTGAGAATCACATGGAAGCACCAACAGGCACAGGCACAGGTCTCAGCGCTCCCCACTCCTGAGAATGACCTTGAGAAATGATCAGGAGGAAAACGCAGCTTGGCACCAAGTCCATGGTGGAGCCGCTGGGGTCCTGTCTCAGGCGCTTGGGTTCTGGGTGTCTCCACAACATGCCGGGCAAGGGCCCCCTTTTATGAGCAGGAGGAGAGCCCCATTTGCATGAAGTCTGCATATAAGGTGCAGCTGGGACCCTGGGCTGCGTGCCTGACCTTGTCATCCTAGGGGCGACCCCACATGCCAAAGGACTCAAGGATGCTGGCCCCAAGGGGTCCCGTCCTGACCCCCTCCCTCCCTCCTTTCCTGAGACCCTCCACCCTGACCTCATTCCTCAGGGGGCATCTTCCAGGATTGAGAGTCCTCCTTCCTGGGGTTTTGATGAGGACCCAGCGTGCTCTCCCAGAGGTGCATTGATGGGGCTTCCTCTCGCTCTCCTTCACCCTCTGTGGGCCATGTCACCTCTCTGGGGTTTGGGAATAAGAATTTGCATTGGATGATGCTTTTATTTTGAGACTGAAAGATTCTCCTTGCTGCTGTCCTCTATCACATCTTTTTTTTAAATTAAATCTTTATTGTTCATATTATTACATTTGTTCCTCTTTTTTCCCCCCATAACTCTCCTCCACCCCGTTCCCACCCCACCCTTCTCCATCACTCCCCACCCACTGTCCTCATCCATAGGTGCTTGATTTTTGTTCAGTCTCTTCCCGCATCACCCACACCCCTTCCCCCCCGAAGAATAGTCAGTCCATTCCCTTTCTATGCCCCTGATTCTATTATAATCACCAGTTCATTCTGTTGATCAGAATATTTATTCACTTGATTTTTAGATTCACTTGTTGATAGATGTGTATTTGTTGTTCATAGTTTGTATATTTACATTTTTCTTCTTCTTCCTCTTCTTAAAGGATACCTTTCAGCATTTCATATAATACTGGTTTGGTGGTGATGAACTTCTTTAGCTTTTTCTTATCTGTGAAGCTGTTTATCTGACCTTCAATTCTGAATGATAGCTTTGCTGGATAAAGTAGTCTTGGTTGTAGGTTCTTGCTATTCATCACTTTGAATATTTCTTGCCACTCTCTTCTGGCCTGCATGGTTTCTGTTGAGAAATCAGCTGATAGTCGTATGGGTACTCCCTTGAAGGTAACTGACTTTTTTTCTCTTGCTGCTTTTAAGATTCTGTCTTTGTCTTTTGCTCTTGGCATTTTAATTATGATGTGTCTTGGTGTGGTCCTCTTTGGATTCCTTTTGTTTGGGGTTCTCTGCACTTCCTGGACTTGTAAGTCTATTTCTTTCACCAGGTAGGGGAAGTTTTCTGTCATTATTTCTTCAAATAGGTTTTCAATATCTTGTTCTCTCTCTTCTTCTGGCACCCCTATAATTCGGATGTTGGTATGCTTGAAGTTGTCCCAGAGGTTCCTTACATTATCTTCATATTTTTGGATTCTTTTTTCATTTTGCTTTTCTGGTTGGGTGTTTTTTGCTTCTTCATATTTCAAATCGTTGATTTGATTCTTTTGATCCTCTAGTCTGCTGTTGTGAGTCTGTATAATATTCTTTATTTCAGTCAGCATATGCTTAATTTCCAGTTGGTCCTTTATCATAACATCGAGGGTCTGACTAGATTTCTTGAGGATCTCACTACATTTATCGGCGGTCTCACCAGTCTTTTAGAAGGTCTTACTAAATTTATCGGCGGCTTCTAGAAAGTTCTTGAAAAACCTTAAAAATGTGGTTTTGAACTCTCTATCTAGTAGTTTGCTTTCCTCCAATTCTGTTATTTGTGTCCTTTTTCTTTGTCTCTGCATTTTTTATGCTTCCCTGTGTTGATACAGTGCTTTTCTGTGCTAAGTGTCCTCTAGGGCCCAGTGGTTCAGCCTCCCCAATTACCTGAGAAGGACACTCTTGGTGCACCCCCTTGTGGTCTTTGTGCACAGGCTTGCTGTAGTTAAGCCTTGATTGTTGTATGTAACACTGGGAGGGAATGACCTCCATGGCCAATTGGCCGTGAGAATCAGCTGTGTCTGCAGTGGGAGAACTTCTGTGCTGGAGACACCCCTCCGGAGCAATCCTTGCTTCAATGGGGCTTTGGTGCTCACTGGGTCTGCCCCCCTGAGTGTGTCCTGTAAGGGTATGAGAAGTTGCAAACTGGATGGTCCCACTCTGACCACTGGGCACACTCACTCCTGGATCTCTAGGGAGGTGCTAATCTAGCCTTTGCCTGAGGCTACCCAGCAAAAGCCTCTGTGCAGGACTTGGGCAGGGAGGCTCCCACGGGATCAACAGGACGGGCCGAGCGAGCAGTTATGGCTGCTCTCAGTCCTGCCCTCAGAGGCTCTGCTTTTCAGTGTCCAGGTAATCGCTGCAAGCACCTCCGAGAGAAAGCTGCCCTCGAGTTCTGAGCGATGCCAGACAGTCCCGTTTCTCCTGTATGAGTCTGGGTCCCCAGAGACTCGCCAGGAACTGGAGCTCAGAGCCTGAGATTCCCTCCCGATTGAGAAAGACAACCGTGCTCTCAGCCACCAGCCCGCTCCACGTGTGCCTCTGTACCTTAGTATTTTACTTCCGAACTGCACCTCCTCTGAGTCTCTGTATGCTTTTCTCTTTCCTTCTAGTTGTAGAATTTCCACTCAGCCAGCCTTCCTGTGGTTCTGAATGGTGTCCATTCCGTCTTTTCGTTGTATTTTTGAAGTGATTGTGCGAGGCAGCAAGCTCTGGTGTTTACCTATGCCGCCATCTTGGTTTCTCCTCCTCTATCACATCTTTAAACACGAATAAAGAATCCGGCAATGCATGGTCCCTGCTGCCTGTCACTCCTTGAGCAAAATAGGCAGAGACAGGGGTGAATCATATACAGGCATTCATTCCAATACTGTGGGCAATATGGACGAGCAGCAGGTCATCCACACAAACCTGCTCTTCAGCCCCCATAAACCAGCTGCTTATATTGAGTGAAAGGTTAGAAGCTTAAGAGGGAAGTAGCCAAAGGCTCTGCCAAAGGGGCAGGTGATAAGGAGCAGAGGGCTGGGACCTTCTAGGGTTGGTGAGCTGGTTTCTGCAGGAAAGTTGTTCATCTCCAGGATGATCTGCAGCTCCAAATGGGGAGAAGGGGCTGCACTTCCAGGTGAGACACAAGTCCCAGTGCGGTTGTCAGCCAGGGTAGAAGACACCTTCTTCAATCGGAATAAACAATCATGGTGAACAGAGCAGGATGAGTATGTCATACAATTCTAGCCAATTCCCCACATTCTATTCCTGCCCTTATAAAAACTCGAACCTCTACATGTGACGAGGCAGGAGAGGCTGGGCTGGACACTGTACCTACAGCCTGTGTCTCTAATCTGCTGTCCCTGCCACAAGCACACAGCTGCCTCCCCAAACCACAGATTTCACTCAACTTCCTGCTGTTCGTGTGCAAAAGCCCTGTTTTCCCAGCCCCTCAAAGTGGGGGAATTTCCATCATTTACACATGTTGCCCTGGCTGGTGGGGCTCAGTGGTTGGCAACACCAAGGGGTGTGAACCCTTTAGAACTAACTCATCCTGCCCAGGTGGCAGGTTTTTAATAATTGTGTGAACGTCCCACTCCTCACGGAGAAAACACGTGTATGTATGTATGTTGTAAATGAAGAAAAGAAAATATTGCAGTATAAGAAGTGTCCTAATGTGTAGAGAATATTTTATAAGATTTTTGGAGCCAAACTGATGAAAACTGTGGGGGAGCAAGACCTCAAATGCTCATGAGAATAACCACTGGCAGCTACATTTGTGCATTTGAAGTTAAGGAGGGAAGGTGAGGAGTGACATGGAGGTGGGAGAGAGCAAGGCAGGGACTGGATGCCAGGATAGTGAACAGAATGTTCTCTCTCTCTCTCCTAATCTTTATTGTTGAAAGTATTACATAGTTCCCCCCTTTCTACACATTATCCTTTCCCCGCTGGCTCCCATTCCCTCCCCAGGCCCTCACTACCCCGTTGTCAGTTTCCATGGGTCAGGCCTATATGCAAACAAGTTCACTGGTTGATCTCTTCCCACCCACCTTCCCCACCCTCCACTCTGAGGTTCCATGGTCTGTTCATGCTTCTATGTCTCTGGGTTTATTTTTGTTCATCAGTTCATTTGGTCCATTAGCAAGGCAAACTGGTGCAGCCATTATGGAAAACAGTATAGAGTTTCCATCTAAAAAGTAAAAATGGAACTCCCATTTGGCCCTGTGATCCCACTTCCCCGCCCTAGACCAAGTCCTGGCAGGGCCATCTGGTCGTCTCTCTCTCTCTCTCTCTCTCTCTCTCTCTCGACCCCTGTCCGAGACCAAGTCCGGGTCCGGGCCTGGACATCTGATCAACCACAGCCACCTTGCAACCATCTCCCTCGGCCGCCCTTTTTGGGGAGTGCTGGTCGACCGGAATTTTCAGGGGGAAAAAATGGGGAGGGAGCCGACCCTCGGTCCCCCTGGGAAAGGGGCCCCATCTGCCGCCATCCACCCCCGCTTCCCTGACCCAGCCCGAGACCAGAAGGCCCCAGCCATGGTTCAGGGAGAGGACCTGCAGCGGGTCTGCTGCGCCCTCAGCAGCGCTGGGCCTCTGGGCTTTTGGGGAGCGGGCGGAAGTCAGTCCCAGATGCAGGTTTTCCTCCTGACCCTTCTCTCAGGAGGAGCCTCCTCCATCTCATCCCTGTGGTCAGACCCCGCCCTTCGCCTTCTGCAGCCTTTTATTGGCCTCCAGGGCGGTTTCCATCTCCATCTCGGCCTCCTGCCTCTGAGTGACCACTGCACCCGTGTCCATTCCCAAACTTCGGATGAGCCCTTGGGAGGCGCTTATGATTTCTGATCGGCTCTTGGACTGAGCCCTGTCCTTTGGGTTCCACACTGCGCCGCCCCCAGCGGCTCCCACAGACATGCTCCAGGGACCCCCAGGGGACAGTGTGCGGCCTCCAGCCGGCGCCATGCTGCGCCCCGAGCGCTTCCAGTAGCTCTGGGGGACCCCAGGGACCGCCCGCAGACAACATGCTCCTGCAGCAGCCAGGTCCCCTGGGGGAAACCCACCCAAACATGGCCCCACCATCTCCAAATGCCCTCTGTGCTGAGCACAGACGCTGCGCCATCACTGCGCTCACACACCTTCCACAGCGCTTCCAGCATTGCGGCCGCGTTCTCACAGGGTTTCTGTTCTGCTCTTTCTTCTCCATGGAGGCCCTGCATAGGAACCCACCAGCGCTGCCCTCTGGAAGCAGTGCGACCCGGGTCATGGGACCCGCAGTCAACATGTCCTCCCAAACCTCAAAGCCTCCAAAGCACTGAGATTCCTGAGGCGCCGCAGCCTATCCCTCACTGCCAGGCTGGGGTCCAGCAGCACAGGCCAGAGGTGGAGGGCGCAGGGGTCCAGGCGACCAGGTCCCCAGGGGCCAGTAGCACCAGCTGCTGCTGCACCAGCTGGGCCAGCCTGGGGCATGAGCACTTGAGACCTGGGCTCTGGAGCTTTTCCTGCAGCTCTGCCACCTCTTTTTTAAAAAATATATTTTATTGATTTTGTTACAGAGAGGAAGGGAGAGGGATAGAGACCTAGAAACATCGATCAGCTTCCTTGTGCACACCTCCTACTGGGAATTTGCCTGCAACCAAGGCACATGCCCATGACCAGAATCGAACCTGGGACCCTTCAGTCTGCAGGCCAAAGCTCTATCCACTGAGAAATAACAATTAAGGCAATTCTGCCTCCTCTTGCTCAGTCCCGTTCTCTGCTGCTTCCAACTGGGCCTGACAGTTCCCTGGAGGGAGAACTGAGGTCTCTTGAAGCTCTTGGTCCTGCTCTGGCCCATGGCAACTTGAGGACAAGAGGGGACAGCAGGGGCAAGGTGGTGGCGGCTGCCCAGCTGGTGGCAGGGCTTTGAGGAGGAGGTGGTTCACTGGGCAGCTCACCTGGGCCTGGGACTGCAGGGGCACAGGGAAAGCAGTGCCAGGCTCGAGGAGGAGGCATAGTTTTCTTGGTAAGAAGTTATTGGAGATTGAAACCACAGAAGTCCCTGAAAGC
>NW_005872190.1:60317-69937 GCF_000147115.1 Myotis lucifugus
GGGCATTGCATATGGGAGGTGTCTGCACATACAAAAGGGCAGAGGTGAGGGAGGTCCTGGTCTCTGGGGCTTCTCCTGGAAGGAGGTGCTGACTGTCCCTCAGAGAACCAGGCCCTCCTTGGGGTCCTGGTCACTGTGCCCCAGGGCCCTCTCCTTCCACACCAGGGGGTATGCTGCAGGAGGTGGTCATGAAGTAGGATGTGGGCACAATCAGTGACTCCTTTGGGATAAAATCCCCACCTCTGCTCCCATGGATATAGATATACTACAGGCTGGATGCAGAAAATTTGTGAAAGGGGCCAGGCCCCCAACACCTCTGTGGCTTCGTCTGGAAGGACGTCCAGAAGGACATCTCGTCTAAGTATATTTGCTTTTATTATTAGAGACCATTTAGACATAGATAGATATAGATATAAATATAGATATAGATATAGAGATAGAGATAGACATAGAGATAGACATAGACATAGACATAGACATAGACATAGATAGATCTTCTTTTCTTTATCCTTACCTAAGAATATGTTCATTGATTTATAGATAAAGATGTATTTGTAGATATACTTAAAGGTATAGATATAAATATTGTTTTCTTTATCCCTACCCAAGGATATATTCATTCATTTTTAGAGGGAAAGTAAAGGAGAGACATAGAAGGAGAGAAACATTGATGTGAGAGAGAAATATTGATCAGTTGTCTCCCATTTATGACTCTACTGTGAATCAAATCTGCAACATTTTTATGTATTTATTTATTTTAAAAAATTTTAATTGATTTCAGAGAGGAAAGAAGAGAGAGATAGAAACATCAATGATGAGAGAGAATTATTGGTTGGCTGCCTCCTGCATGCTCCACACTGGGGATGTTTCTCACATCCCTGACATGTGCCCCGACTGGGAATTGAACCTTTACCTCTTGGTTCATAGGTTGACAATCAATCTGTGAGCCATTCTGACTGGGTTGTTCCTGCACTTTTAGGATTCATGGAGCTCCCTCTGTACCTGGGCTCTGGTCAGCAAGATGCAGGCAGCATCATAGGTGACCAGGCCCCAGCCCTTCCCTCACTGCCCTCTGACCCCAGTCGCCATG
The DNA here is from genome assembly GCF_000147115.1 of Myotis lucifugus. Classification (NCBI taxonomy): domain Eukaryota; kingdom Metazoa; phylum Chordata; class Mammalia; order Chiroptera; family Vespertilionidae; genus Myotis; species Myotis lucifugus. Next base: position 61,408 of record NW_005872190.1, read on the forward strand.
GACTTGTCCACCACGATTCACTGCAGCTCACGGCCCCCTTGGAGGTTCCCTCAGCCAAGGTGTGAGCCGTTGGAGCTGTGCTGAGCTCAGTTCTCAGCTGTGTCTCCACCTGACACAGAAGGGGCCTCCAGGACCTGACATCGCACGTGGGCACTGCACGTGGGCTCAGCAGAGCTGCTCAGTGGCCCTGGCCCTGGAGTCTCAGGAAGGCCTGGCACAGGAGATGGGCATGAGGGGATGTCATGGGGCTGCATTTAAGGCAAAACATACCAGGGCAAGAAGGAGAGGGCAGAGCACAGCCACACCATATGTCGTGAGGAGGCCCCGTGGGGTAAAAGTGTGGGCGGCAGAGGACAGAGGCTGAAGATGGTGTGGTGTCTGTGAAGCTAGAGGCACAGCAGAGGTGGTTGGGACCATGACTCCCTTCAGAAGGTTCGCAGGATCCAGGTGGATTCTCCAGGGGAAGCGGGACTGGTGTTGGGACACATCCCCTGGGACCAGGTTCTGAGACCCACGGGGAACAAGGCCCAGCAGGGCATCCTGCCTCCATCTGGGGCACACGGAGAGGTGGGAGCGTCCAGGCTCACAGAGAGGCAGTGCCCACAGGGTCCGACCAGACACCTCCATGTGCAGCCATGTCAGTGAGATGCATCGGCTAACTGCCCTCAAAGGGCTCCTCCTGGGGCAGAGTGAGGGGCTGATCACCTTCAGGTGAGGTTTGGGGCCTGGACTCCGTGCTCCCCGCTCAGCACTGCGTGGAGGGTGGGGGACATCATTCTCAGTGAGGGGACAGGAATCCCTACAATGTTTTCCTTGTCAACCCGCAGAGCGACCATCAGGGACATGGTGACAGGAAGGGCGCAGAAGAGAAGTCAACCAGATCTGACACACAACCACTTCCTGCTTTTTTCCTGCAGAGAATCTAATTAAAGACACAAAGAAGGAAGAGGAAATGCCCCAGGGACACCAGGAGGGAAGAAAGCATTGACCTCAATAGGAAGCCTGCACAACCCTCCAGGGACAGCCTCTGAGCTGGGACCCTGGGTTTGCTGGTCCTGAGCGCCCCCTGGTGTCCTGTGTGGCCCCTGCAGCCCAGCCCTGCTGCCTCCTCAGGGAGGTTAGTGTCTGGGCTCACACTGACTTCCCCTCACTGTGTCTCTTGCACAGTAATACACGGCCGTGTCCTCGGCTCTCAGGCTGCTGAGCTCCATGTAGGCTGTGCTCGTGGACGTGTCTCCGGTTATGGAGACTCTGCCTTGGAACTTCTGTGCGTAGTTTGTGATTCCAGGTAAAGGGTCAACCCTCCCCACCCACTCAAGCTCCTGTCCTGGGGCCTGTCGCACCCAGTGCATCCAGTAGCTGGTGAAGGTGTATCCAGAAGCCTTGCAGGAGACCTTCACGGAGGCCCCAGGCTTCCTCACCTCAGCCCCAGACTGCACCAGCTGCACCTGGGAGTGAACACCTGTGGGGAGGAGACAGGAGTCAGTGGAATCCCCCTTGACCCTCCCTGGACCCTCCTTAACCCAGGACAGGAGCCCCTTACCTGTCGCCATGGCCACCAGGAGGAGGATTCTCCAGCTCCAGTCCATGCTGAGGGCTGTGCTGTGAGCACTTCTGTAGGAGAGGGTGTGGCTGTGGGTGATGCCCTCAGGGCACAGACTTACCCATATTTAACCTGGTCTACCTCCTCTCTTTTGAATATTCATGAGGCAGAGTATTTCATAGTTGAGGTCTTGACTCCACCTGAGAGAAGATGGGTGACACAGGGACCATGTTCAGTGGGAGTCTGAGGGTCTAATTGTTTTTTTCTTTAATTTATACCTTTATTGTTGAAGGTATTACACATGCCCCCTTCAACCCGCATTGACACCTTCTAGCCCAGCCCCAGGTGCCCAGGTCTTCACCATCCTATTGTCTGTGTCCCTGGATGATGCACATATGCATACAAGTTTGTAGGTTAAACTCTTCCCACCCTCCCACCCGACCACGACTTCCCTCTGAGCTTCCCCAGTCTGCTCCATACTTCGAGGTCTCTGGATCCATTCTCTACATCAGTTATTTTGTTCATTAGATTCCACATATGAGTTAGGTCATTTGATAATTGTCTTTATCTCACTAGCTTATTGAACTGACCATGATACTGTCCAGGTCCCTCCATGCTGTCTCAAAGCATAAGAGATCCTTCTCTTTTACTGATGCATAGTATTCAGCAGCATAAATGTACCACAGCTTTTTTATCCACTCATCTACTCGTGGGCATTTGGGCTGTTTCCAGATCTTAGCTATTGCAAATTGTGCTGCTATGAACATAGGGGTGCATACATTGTTTCTGATTGGTGTTTGGGGTCCCTTAGCATATATTCCGAAAAGTGGGATCAGTGGTTCAAATGGTAGTTCCATGTTTAATTTTTTGAGGAAACTCCATACTGTGTTCCATAATGGCTGTACAGCATGAATTCCCACCAGCAGAGTATGAGGGTTCCCTTTTCACCACATCCTCGCCAGCACTTGTCATTTGTTGATTTGTTGGTGGTAGCCATTCTGACAGGTGTGAGCTGATACCTCATTGCCCTTTTAATTTGCATCTCTCTGATGGTCAGTGACTTTGAGCTTTTTTCAAATGTCTTTTGGCCATCGGTATGTTCCCTTTGGAGAAGTGTGTATTTAGGTCCTTTGCCCCTTTTTAAATTGGATTGTTTGTCTTCCTTTGGTTAAGTTGTATGGGTTTCTTATACATTTTGGATATTAACCCTTTATCACATGTATCTTTACCAAATATGTCCTCCCCTACTGTGGGCTCCCTTTCCATTTTGTTGATGGTTTCTTTTGCTGGGCAGACAGTTTTTATTTTGATGTTTTCCCATTTGTTTAGTTTCTTTTTAGTCTCCTTTGTCTTTGGAGATGTATCTGTAAACACATTGCTATGAGAGATGTCTGAGATGTTGCTGCCTATGGGATTTTCCCTACTCACATTTAGGTCTTTTAATCATTTTGACTTTACTCCTGTGTGGTGTATGTTTCTGTATTGTTTCATTTTTTGCACGTTTATCTGTACAATTTTCCAAAAATATTTATGAAAGAGACTGATTTGACTCCATTGTATGCTCTTGCCTCCTTTGTCAAATATTAATTGAGCATAATGTCTTGGGTAGATTTCTGATTTCTCTGTTGTGTTCCATTGATGTATATGCCTGTTCTTGTGCCAGTACCAGGCTGTTTTGATTTCTATGGCTTTGGAGTGTAATTCAATGTCTGGTATTGTGATCCCTCCACCTTTGTTCTTCTTTCTCAAGATTGCTGTGGCTAATTTGGCTCTTTTTAGTTCCATATAAATTATTGGAGTATTTGTTGTAAATCTATGAATATGCTGTTGCTGTTTTAATAGGGATTACATTGAATCTGTAGAGTGCTTTAGGTAAATTGAACATTTTAATGATGTTAATTCTAACAATACATGATCTTGGTACATTTTCCCACTTGTTTATATCTTCCTCTATCTCTTTATTCAACATCCTGTATTTTTCTGAGTACAAGTCTTTTATCTGCTTGGTTAAGTTTATTCTTAAGTATCACATTTTTTTTTTGATGCACTGCTAAATGGAGTTGTTGGTTTGGTTTCCCTTTCTGAGAATTCATTATTGGTGTATAAAAGTACCATCGATTTCTGGGTGTTAATTTTGTATCCTGCTGCATTGCTGTATTCATTTATTAATCTGGGTGTGTGTTTTTTTTGTGTGTGTCTGGATTCTTTAGGTTTTCTATGTACAATATCATGTCTTTTATGAATTATAAGAGTTTTACTTTCTCCTTTCCAAGCTGGATGCCTTTTATTTCTTCGTCTTGTCTGATTGCTGTGGCTAGGACTTCAGTACTATGTGGAATAAGAGAGGTGAAAGCGGGCATTTCTGTTCTGTTCCATTTCTTAGGGGAAATGGTTTTTGTTTTTGTTCATTGAGATGATTCTGGCTGTGGGTCTGTCATGTGTGTCCTTTATTGTGTTGAGATATGAGCCCTCTTCTCCCACTTTGCTGAGAGTATTTATCAAAAGTGGGTGTTGGGTTTTGTCGAATGCTTTTTCTGAATCTATAGATATGGTCATGTTGTTTCTGTCATTCAGTTTGTGTATGTGATGTATCGTATTTATTGATTTGTTAATATTGTACCAGCCCTTTTTCCCTGGATGAGTCCCATTTGGTCCTGGTGTATCTTTTAAAAATATTTTTGGATCCAATTTGCTAATATTTTGTTGAGGATTTTAGCATCTATGTTCATCAGGGATATTGGCCTGTAATTCTCTTTCTTGGTAGTGTCATCTGGTTTTGGAATTAGGATAATGCTGGTCTCATGAAAAAAGTTTGGAAGTGTTTCATCATCTTGGATTTTTTTTTGAATAGTTTGGGAGTGTAGGTGTTAGTTCGTCTTTGGATGTTTGGTAAAACTCCACTGTGAAGTCTCTTAGAGCAGGACTTTTGTTTGCTGGGAGTTCTTGGATTCCTGCTTCTATTTCCTCAGTTGTTATTGGTGTACTCAGGTTTTCTGATTCTTCCTGTTTCAGTTTTGGGGTACTGTGTTTTTCTAGGAATTAGTCCATTTCATCCACTTTGTCCAGCTTGTCGGCATATAGTTGTTCATAGCACTTTATTACAATCCTTTTGACTTCTGGGGTGTCGGTTGTTACGTCTTCGCTTTCATTTCTGATTTTATTTATTTGGATCCATCTTTTTGTTTCCTGTTGAGTCTGGTTATCTTTTTAAAGAACCAACTGGTGGTTTCACCAATTCCCATTCCTGAGTGGTGAAAGGTTCTATAGTCACCAGAGCCAGGAGGAGAAAAGGGAAGACACACAGAGGTCAGGGAGCAGTGCATGACTTGGGGAAGCTTTGCAGACACAGTGGGTTCTCATGGCTCCTGGAAACCCACCAAAGGAGCAAGGAGGGAAGCGTGGGAGGACTCCTCCGTCCTCCAGATGTGAGTGAGGTGAAGGTTGAGCCACGACAGCACCTATAACATGGAGGCTGGGAAAATGCTGTGATTGATCAACAACCCCACAAGCAGCCACTACCTGGGTTATTATCCTGTCTGAGCCCTCAAAGGACTAATCTACAGAGGATCCAACCCTGTCATTATGAAATGTCAAACTTTAGCCCATGATTTTAAGTAAAAAAATTGGAAAATTGTGAAGCTGTCTCCTTCACCAAGAGATTTCCCAAGTCAGCTGCTTGTTGAATGAGATGATTTCCAATGAACCTTGTTAAACGTCCCTATGAAACTGCATGACACGGGAAGCTCACACTGCTGTCATCTCACATCAGTGCTGGTGTGACACCTATGGGGAGAGAGCTGAGGTCATTTCCTGGGCACCAGAAACAGCAAGTCCTGGCACATGTCCAGGGGAGGTGAGCAGGGAGCAGCCCTCAAAGGCCCTTTGCACCATTCAGATGGGTCCATCCAGCTTCCACTGTCCGAGTGATGTGCCCATGTTTTATTTACTGTGGGCCTGTCAGAAGGAAGGGCCCCATGGGGACAGGTGGGCATGTGGGTTAGACTCCGAGCTCAGCACACAGAGGCCTGGGCTGTGCTGGGGTCTCTCTTGGTGGAAATGTTTCCAACCACAGGCCGATGAGAGCACTGAGGATGGTCTCTGTGGAGAAAGAAAAGCAGGAAATACACACACGTGGTGAGGAGAGTCCCCATCGCTGCCCACATGTCCTCTGCCAGCAGCAGTGCTATCCCCTCCTCTGGGGTCTGCAGTGAGAAAGCGGGAAATGAGAGCCTCAGAGAAAGAGCAGGAGCCTTCCCTGGAGGCAGCTGAGAGCTTGAGAGGAAATCCCTGTGCCCAACAGGAAGGCTCTTCCCTCCAACCTCCTCTGCCCCTGCTCCAGGGGCTGCTCTCTGTGCTGTGGGTCCTGAGCGCCCCCTGGTGTCCTGAGCGCCCCCTGCAGCCCAGCCCTGCTGTCTCCTCAGGGAGGTTTGTGTCTGGGCTCACACTGACTTCCCCTCACTGTGTCTCTTGCACAGAAATACACGGCCGTGTCCTCGGCTCTCAGGTTGTTCAGTGTTAAGTAAACTTGGCTCTTGGACGTGTCCCTGGTGATGCTGAGGCGGGATTTCAGTGTTGGGTTGTAGTGTGTACTTCCACCATCCCACATAACCCCGACCCACTCCAGGCCCTTTCCTGGAGCTGGCGGATCCAGTGTACACTATAGCTCGTCAGAGAGAATCCAGAGACAGTGCAGGTGAGGGAGAGGGTCTGCGACGGCTTCACCAGTCCTGGGCCCGACTCCTGCAGCTGCACCTGGGACAGGCCACCTGGGGACAGGGAGCATCAGTGCTGTCAGTCACCTGCAGTCACAGCCATCCCATGACCCCTGTCTGACCCCTGAGACCCTCACCTTGGGGGGGCTGTCAGCAGGCACAGGAGAAGACCCAGCAGCCTCATCTTCTTCTAGACCACAGCTCTGCCTTCCCAGAGACCTCAGTCCTGTGTGAGGAGAGAGCTGTGAGCCTGCACAGCCCAGGAGAGGATGTACCCTGGAGGTTGAACAGAAATTTGCATATGGGTCAGCCTTTTCCTAATAAGTAGAGGGACTGATGTCGGTATTCACTTTGATATGAGTAACTACCACCAAAGCACAAGAAAAAGAAAGACCCTTGATTCTTGATGTGGGAAACTTTTTATTGTGTTACTAATTCGTGCAGCAGTGGTGTCCTTTGTCCTGGCTTTCGGGATTGGGCTGAAACCAGTAGTCTGACATCTCCCAAGGGATCCCTGATGGTGAGAGGGTGCAGGCAAGGCCAAGAAGCACTACCGGTGCACAATCGTGGCTGGGGAGAGACGTGGGAGGTTGGCCAGCCAGGGAGGGAATGTGGGAGGACTCCAAGGCATGTAGGGAACATCTCTCTCAGTCCCTATTAGCCGGACCCCAGCAGCAAGCTAACCTTCTGGTTAGAGCATCTGCCCCCTGGTGGTCATTGCACTTCATGGCTAGCGGTTGATCATTACCACATTACACTTTGATTGCTTGATTGAACAGCCGACCAGAGATCCGGACACTTAGCACATTAAGCTTTTATTATATAGGATAATACCCTGTGAAAATTCTTCCCTTATGCAAGCCCATTGCAAATTGCCCAGACTCCAAGCTAATCACTCAGAGATTATCATGTTTTAACCTGGAGAAAAGATTAGAAATAAAAGCAGTGATTATGCATGTGAACCATTGAGAATCTCTCATATTTTAAATGACATGGAAGCCTGCTAAGTGACCTGATTTTTCAGTCTAGTGTTATCAGTGATGTTGGGGTTCAGAGTGAGGGAAATTGGAGAATTCCTAGCATACATTTTCTCACAAGAAAGGACAACACCCTTAATGTGTAATGCATACATTCTCCCATCAGGCACAGGATTTGGAAAGATATTCTCTTGCCAAGCTTGTCATTAAAATTAATTGATGGAATATTTGATAGGGCAAATGTATTTATTTTACTAAAGTTCAGTTCATCAATATTTTCTTTGATGGGTGCTGTTTTGGGTGATTTTACAAAGAATTTCCCAGAAAATCCTGGGCCTCCATTGCCCATGTGGTTTGGCTACAGCAGCCTCAGGGACTGGAGCAGGTTCTGGTACCAGAGGGGAGCGCTGCTGGGAAACTACCCATAAATGTGGATGTGTCTGTGGAACTGGGTGAGGGGAAGACGCAGGACTTGATTTGACTCACATGACAGAAATGTGGCTGATGCTCATGGACAGAGAGTTACTGGACATGTGGGTTTAAAGCCTCCTCCAGTGAAGGCCCAGAAGGAAGTGCAGGGCATGAGAGAGACAGCTCATATCATCGTTGGAAATACCTGGATAATGATGAGCAGGAGTTGATTGAAGTAGAAACGTTAAAGATCATGCAGGCAGGGATCAAGGGAAATAAGGAACCTGTCACTGCAAACTGGTGGGAAGGGGACCCCTGTTTCCTACATGCACATTCTCACAGTGTCTCTGTTCTAGAAGGTGACACCTTCCCAGGCCCAAGGTATTCCCACTTGTTCACCTTTGGGTTGATTATCTACAGGGTCTCACCATGAATCCCCCAAGTTGCATAATTCATTGGGGCCCCGTTTATGAAAACTCTCAACACTCACTGGGAAGAGTGGACATTCCTCACTGGAGGAGCCAATGTGATGGTGTGTCTGTATGAGGCGCCTTCATTCCATTGGACCACGGCTCCTGTCTCAGTCCATCATCTTCATTGTAATCATCATCATCATCTTCATCATCATCTTCATCATCATCACCGCAATTTGCTTACGTATAATCATTCTTCTCGTTTTCTAACCACATGGTGGTTGTCCACACACAATGACTTCTTGTAAGTAAACAAAGCAGGCACCTCCTCTTCAGATGCCATTAGGGATTGAGACCCCAATGGCCCAAGTGTAAGTTGACACAGGCCTTTGAAATAGCCAATGACAGATCAGTGGGAAAGGACAAATTCCCACCAAGACATTGGACCCAGACTCCTTTCCATTTCTATCAGCA
>NW_005872190.1:71941-73160 GCF_000147115.1 Myotis lucifugus
TCTGCAGCCCCCATAAACCCAGCTGCTTATATTGAATGAAAGGATAGAAGATTACGTGGGAAGTAGCCAAAGGCTATGCCAAAGGGGCAGATGACAGAGAGCAGAGGCCTGGGACCTTCAAGGGCTGGCGGGCTGGTTCCTGCAGGAAAGTTCTTCATCTCCAGGATGATCGGCAGCTCCAAATGGGGAGGAGGGGCTGCACTTCCAGGTGAGGTCCCAGGTCCCAGTGCGGCTGCCAGCCAGGCTAGAAGGTGCCTTCTCCAATCAGAATAAACTATCACGGTGAACAGAGCAGGATGACTCTGTCATACAATTCCAGTCGGTTCCCCACATTCTATTCCTGCCCCTATAAAAACACAAACCTCTACAGGTGAGGAGGCAGGAGAGGCTGGGCTGGACACTGTGCCTGCAGCCTCCGTCTCTGATCTGCTGTCCCTGCCACAAGCACACACCTGCCTCCCCAAACCACAGATTTCACTCAACTTCCTGCTGTTCATGTGCAAAAGCCCTGTTTTCCCAGCCCCTCAAAGTGGGGGAATTTCCATCATTTACACATGGATCCCTGGGTGGTGGGGCTCAGTGGTTGGCGCACCAGTGCCCACACCAAGGGATGAGAACTCTTTAGAACTAACTCATCCTGCCCAGGTAGCAGGTTTTTAATAATTCCGTGAACGTCCCACTCCTCACAGAGAAAACACGTGTATGTATGTATGTTGTAAATGAAGAAAAGACAATATTTTAGTATAAGAAGTGTCCTAATGTGTAGAGAATATTTTATAAGATTTTTGGAGCCAAACTGATGAAAACTGTGGGGGAGCAAGACCTCAAATGCTCATGAGAATAACCATTTGCAGCTGCATTTGTGCATTTGAAGTTTAGGAGGGAAGGTGAAGAGTGACATGGAGGTGGGAGAGAGCAAGGCAGGGAATGGATGCCAGGATAGTGAACAGAATGTTCTCTCTCTCTTTCTCTCTCTCTCTCTCTCTCTCTCTCTCTCTCTCTCTCTCTCTCTCCTCTCTCTCTCTCTTCTCTTCTATTCTTTATTGTTGAAATTATTACATGGGTCCCCCTTTTCTCCCCATTATCCTCTTCCCGCTCGCTCCCATTCCCTCCCCAGGCCCTCACTACCCCACTGTCTGTGTCCATGTGTCAGGCATATATGCAAACAAGTTCTCTGGGTCTATTTTTGTTCATCAGTTTATTTGGTCCATTAGCAAGG
>NW_005872190.1:86477-91786 GCF_000147115.1 Myotis lucifugus
TAGATATAGATATAGATATACAGGTATATAGATGTAGAGATAGACATAGATATACATCATTTAAAAATACGATTTTCTTGATTTTTAGAGAGAAAGAAAAGGGAGAAACATATCACGAAACATCCGTGAGAGAGAACCATCGATTGGCTGCCTCCTGCATGACCCCCTCTGGGGATGGAGACTGCAACTCATTCATGTGTCCTCACCAGGAATCAAACCAGTGACTTCTTGGGTCCTGGGTCGATGCTCAACAGCTGAGCCACATGAGCCAGGCTGGACCTTCTTTTCTTTGTCTTCATCTGAGGACGTGTTCATTGATTTTTAGAGGGAAAGGAAAGGAGAGAGAGGGAAGGACTGAGAGAAACATCGACGTGAGAGAAATATTGACTAGTTGCCTCCCATATACACCCATACTGCTAATCACACCTCCAAGATTTTCATTTATTCATTTAAATATATTAAAATATATATTAAGATGAATGGAGAGTGAGAGAGAGAAACATTAATGACAAAAGAGAATAACTGATTGGCTGCCTCCTGCACGCCCCACACTGTGGATATTGGTGGCAACCTGGGCATGTCCCCTGACCAGGTATCGAACCATGGCCTCCTGGTTCACAGGTCGCCTCTCAACCACTGAACCATGCTGGCTGGGATGTATCTGCACTTTTAGGATTCACAGAGCTCCCTATGCAATTGGGCTCTGGTCAGCGGGACATTGGAAACATTATAGGTGACCAGGCCCAAGCCCTTCCCTGACTGCCCTTTGACCCCAGTGGCCACAGGCTTGTCCACCATGATGCTCTGCAGCTCACAGGCCCCTTGGAGTTTCCCTCAGCACAGGTGTGAGCTGTTGGAGGTGCTGTGAGCTCAGTGCTAAGCTGTGTCTCCACCTGACACAGGAGGGGCTGCCACGGACAGACGTCACACGTGGGCACTGCACCTGGGCTCAGCAGGACGGCAGAGGGAGGGCCTGGCACCGGAGATGGCCATGAGAGGATGACATGGGGCTGCATCTAAGGCAAATCATACAAGGGCGGGAAGGAGAGGGCAGACACATCCACTCAGGACGTCCTGTGCAGGCCCCAAGGGGTGAGAGTATATGCAGCGGGGACAGAGGGTGAGGATGGGGTGGTGTCTGTGGAGCGAGAGGCACAGCAGGGGTGGGTGGGACCATGTCACCTTTCAGCAGGTTCTCAGTGTTAGGTTTAATGTAAGGTTTAATCTGAGATGTAAGATTTAACCTGACCAAAGCCAATAAATTGACCAAGACAAGCAAGGTAAGAGCGAAATATCGTGTTTATTGGAAGATCTCGGGTGAGGTCCCCCGGTCTGGGGGTGCAGGCCGGGGGAGTCACACCTGCCTATGCCTGGCAGAGATTTTTTATGCTGCTGTTGGACCAATCAGGTTTATTGGAGGTAGCTTGTGGCGGGTGATTTATGAGCGGGAAGTTGGTGCAGCTGCACCCTGGCCACCTTGAGAAGTCTCCGGTGGTTATTTATTGGCCATCAGCACAACAGGATGCTCTGGTGGGTCCCAGGATGGCAGCGATTGTCCAGCAGAATGTGGCTCCGCAGTTCTGGGTTGTTTTGTTCCAACTCAGCTGGTGGGATCAGGAAAGACCCTATTTTCCCAGCCCCAGACCTTACACTCAGGATGCAGGTGGTTCCCCAGGGGAAGCTGGACAGGTGTTGGGACAGGTCCCCAGGGACCAAGTTCTGAGAACCACAGGGAACAGGGCCCAGCAGGGCTGTGACAGGGCCCGTCACTGGGTGTCCTTCTGGCCTGTGTCCCAGGACGGCCTAGGAGCTGAGAGCAACTGCCAGGCTCACGAAGGGGCAGCGCCCACAGGGGTCAGACCCTAAAACTTCATGTGCAGCCATGTCAGTGAGAGGCAAGTGGCTAACTGCCCCCAAAGGGCTCCTCCTGGGGCAGAGAGAGGGGCTGGTCATCACTGGTGGGGTTTGGATCTGGACTCCGTGTCCCCACTCAGCACTGTGTGGAGGATGGGGAGAATCCCTGTCAGTGAGGGGATGGGAATCCCTACAATGTTTTCATTGTCAATCCAGAGAGCAAACATCAGGGACATGGTGACAGGAAGGACCCAGATGAGAAGTAGACCAGATCGGACACACAGCCACTTCCTGCTTTTTTCCTGCAGAGAATCTAATTAAAGACACAAAGAAGGAAGGAGGAACTGCCCCAGGGACACTAGGAGGGAAGAAAGCATTGACCCCAATAGGAAGCCTGCACCACCCTCTAGGGACAGCCTCTGAGCTGGGAGCCTGGGTTTGCTGGTCCTGAGCGCCCCCTGGTGTCCTGGACTCTTCCTGGAGCCCAGCCTGCTGTCTCCTCAGGGAGGTTTGTGTCTGGGCTCACACTAACTTCCCCTCACTGTGTCTCTTGCACAGTAATACACGGCAGTGTCCTCGGCTCTCAGGCTGTTCATTTGCAGAGACAGCGTGTTCTTGGCGTTGTCCCTGGAGATGGTGAAGCGGCCCTTCACAGACTCGGCGTAGTATGTGCTACCACCACTGTAACTAATGCCTGAGACCCACTCCAGCCCCTTCCCTGGAGCCTGGCGGACCCAGTGCATGTAGTAGTCATCAAAGGTGAATCCAGAGGCTGCACAGGAGAGTCTCAGAGACCCCCCAGGCTGCACCAGGCCTCCCCCAGACTCCACCAGCTGCACCTCACACTGGACACCTGCAAACACAGAGACACAAGGTGGACTGAGAATCACATGGAAGCACCAACAGGCACAGGCACAGGTCTCAGCGCTCCCCACTCCTGAGAACGACCTTGAGAAATGATCAGGAGGAAAACGCAGCTTGGCACCAAGTCCATGGTGGAGGCGCTGGGGTCCTGTCTCAGGTGCTTGGGTTCTGGGTGTCTCCCCAACATGCCGGGCAAGGGCCCCCTTTTATGAGCAGGAGGAGAGCCCCATTTGCATGCAGTCTGCATATAAGGTGCAGCTGGGACCCTGGGTTGCATGCCTGACCTTGTCATCCTAGCGGCGACCCCAGATGGGAAAGGACTCAAGGACGCTGGCCACAAGGGTTCCTTCCTGACCCCCCTCCCTCCCTCCTTTCCTGAGACCCGTCACCTGACCCCATTTCTTTGGGGGCAGCTTCCAGGATTGAGAGTCCTCCTTCCTTGGGGTTTTGATGAGGACTCAGGGGTGCTGCCCCAGAGGTGCATGGATGGGGCTTTCTCTCATTCTCCTTCACCCACGGTGGGCTATGTCGCCTTTCTGGGGTTTGGGAATAAGAATATGCATTGAATGATGCTTTTATTTTGAATCTGAAAGATTCTCCTTGTTATTTTCTACAATTACGTCCTCCACAAAATTCTAACCTGTACATGTGAGGAGGCAGGAGAGGCTGGGCTGGAAGCTGTGGACGCAGCCTCTGTCTCAAACCTGCTGCCACTCTCACAAGCACACAGCTGCCTCCTGAAAATACACATTTCACGCCACTTCCCTGCTGTTCCTGTGCAAACGTTCTATTTCTAGCCTCTCAAATTGGGAGAATTTCCATCATTTACACATGGACCCTGGCTCGTGGGTCTCAGTGGTTGGAGCATCATCCCCACACCAAAGGGTGTGAACTCTTTAGAACTAACTCATCCTGCCCAGGTAGCATGTTTTTAATAATTGTGTGAACTCCCCACTCCACACGGAGAAAACACGCATATGAACGTATGTTGTAAATGAAGAAAAGACAATAATTTGGTATAAGAAATGTCCTAACATGTAGAGAACATTTTATAAGATATTTGGAGCCAAACTGATGAAAACTGTGGGGGAGCAAGACCTCAAATGCTCATGAGAATAAACATTTGCAGCTGCGTTTGTGCATTTGAAGTTAAGGAGGGAAGGTGAGGAGTGACATGGAGGTGGGAGAGAGCAAGACTGGGACTGGATGCCAGGATAGTCTCTCTCTCTCTCTTTTCTAATTTTTATTGTTGAAAGTATTGCTTAAGTCCCCCTCATCCCCATTATCCTCTTCCCTCTCACTCCCATTCCCTCCCCAGTCCCTCACCACCCCATTGTCTGTGTTCATGGGTTAGGCATATACTAGTATGCAGACAAGTTCATAGGTTGATCTTTTCCCACCCACCCTCCCCTGCCTTCCCTCTGAGGTTCCATGGTCTATTCATGCTTCTGTGTATTGGGTCTATTTTTGTTCATCAGTTTATTTGGTCCGTTAGCAATGCAGACTGGTGCAGCATTATGGAAAGAGTATGAGGTTTCCTCAAAAAATTAAAAATGGAATTTTTATTTGACCCAGTAATCCCACTTTTAGGAATACATCCTAAGAAACCAAAAACACTCATCAGAGAGAATTCATGCACCCCTATGCTCATAGCAGTGCAATTAACAACAGCTAAGCTTTGGAAAAAGCCTAAGTGCCCGTCAGCAGACGATTGGATAAAATAAACCTTGGTACATCTACACCATGGAATGCTATGCAGCAGTGATAAAGAAAGAACTCTTACCATTTGCAACAGCAGGGGTCCGTCAGCTAAGGGGTTAATCTCCAAAATGCATAGGGACTCATACAACTAAACAAAAGGAAGACAACAACACAATTGAAAAATGGGCAAAGGGACTAATAGCTAAGTCTCCAAAGTGGATACACAGATGGCCAAGACATGGATGTGCTCTCCTGAGGGTGGTCATGCTGATGTCAAAGGTGTGTTAACCCAGATGCACAGGAACAATGGACGGGGTGCTTAAGGCAAAGATGAGCCTTTTAGTAAAGAAGTCATAGGCCTGGGCGTGCCCACCCCCAGGACTGCCCAGGGAGGAATGTGTGATCAGAGCCTCCTGTGAGGGTCCTGTCAGTCACTGAGTTTTGTCAGATTTAGAACAGAGCCCCCAATTTGTTCACAAATTCAATCTCTAAAACTAGACCTAGGAAAGGGCTTTCTGTGATCTCTCTTGCTGAGCCTGGGAGCAAAAGTATTTTAAGAGGGAGCAGGAAAAGGTATCTTTGCTCAACTCTCCACTTACTCCTGGTCCTGGCCTGTTCCTTGTTCCGAGCGCCCCCTGGTGTCTAGGACGCTCCCTGCAGCCCAGCCCTGCTGTCTCCCTCCAAAAAGTTTATGTCTGTGCTCACACTGACTTCCCCTCACTGTGTATCTGGCACAGTAATACAGGGCCGTGTCCTCGGTGCTCATGGAGCTCAGCTGCAGGAAGAACTGGTTCTTGGACGTGTCTCTGGAGATGGAGGTTCAGTTCTTGAGAGAGTGGCTGTAGTAAGTTTCCCCACCACTACATATGTCCCCCATCCACTCCAGCCCC
>NW_005872190.1:92252-107311 GCF_000147115.1 Myotis lucifugus
CTGGACACCCTGGAACAGAGAGAACACGTGAGTCCTGGGTCAGATGCAGGGTCTCCATCCCTCCACAATAAGCCTGAAGTCACTACATCTGGGAGCTGACAGCAGGAAGAGGAAGAGTCCACATGGAAATCATTTCTAGCAGATGAGGTCCTCGTCCTCCAGAAAAGTATTCTTCCAGGGGTGGAGAAGCCCTGCATTAAAGTGGATGCCAACTGTGTGTGTGTCTGGCTCCCATGTGGGACATTTGCATATGGGAAATGTCTGAACATACAAAGGGTAAGAAGTGAGGGAGGTCCTGGTCTCTGGGGCTTCTCCTGGAAGGGGTGCTGACTGTCCCCTCAGAGAACCAGGCCCTCCTAGGGGTCCTTGTCACTTTGCCCAGGGACCTCTCCTTCCACACCAGGAGCTATGCTGCAGGAGGGGGTCAGGAAGTAGGATGTGGGCACAATGAGTGACTCCTTAGGGATAAAGCTAATGTGCTTCTGCTCCCATAGATATAGATAGATATAGATAAGATATCAATATATATACATATATACATATATATTGATTTAGATATATGTATAGTTTGACTATAGATGTATTTATAGATCTAGATATGGTGTTGATATAGAGATTGTTTTCTTTATCCTTACTTGAGGACATTTTCATTGATATTTTGAGAATGGAAAGGAGAGATAGATAGATAGAGAGATAGAGAGATAAACATTGATGTGAGATAGAAATATTGAACAGAGAAAGATGGGGAGAAAGAGAGAAACATTGATGGCGGGGAATATATTTATAATTTGCCTCCCATATCGGCCAAGACTGGGAATCAAACCCACAACCTTGTCATTCATTTGTTTTAATATATATTTTATAGATTTCAGAGAGGAAGGGAGAGGGAGAGACAGATAGAAACATCAATGATGAAAGGGAATCATTGATTGGCTGCCTCCTGTATTATCACTACTGGAAATCAAGCAAACAACCCAGGTATGTGCCCTGACCAGGAATGGAATCCTAGGTAGAAGCTCAACCACTGTGCCACATCAACATGGCTTCATTCAGTTTTGAAATATATTTTCAGTTAGTTTAGAATTTGACATTGATGGCTACTCTATTTTCCTTCAGCACTTACAGTCCTCATTTGTTGCAGGAGGTTCACATTTAGGAGACCAGAAGTCCCATCTGATATTGTTTCCCTTACAAACTGCTCAGAGAATAAACTATGACCAGAGTGTGAGCTTAGAGCCAGTGTACCTAGTGTTTCGGAGAGAGGAGTGTCTGTGAGGGTCCCTGGGAACCAGAACATGAACTAGAGAGACACAGACAGACCTCCCGGGTCCTATTCCTTCTGGGTAGTTTGGTGCTGGATGTGTAGCAGCTGCACAGCCTCCTTTGTGGTGTTTATTCTCTAGACTCTGTTGAAGATCCAGTTTCATGCCTTGGGACATAGAAGAACCTCTGTCATGACCAGGTGTGTTGAGGGGAAGATGTCGGAAATGATTTAGGAATAATTAAGTTTAGGTTATTAAAATCTTGATATTGGGGAGCTCATGTCTGCATGTGAACCTTGTGCCCACTGTGCCACCTGATGGGGGTCAACTGGAACCTACACCTGACCCGGTGCCACTTTGCGGGGGAGAGCTACCTGGGAACATGATGGGGAATTAACAAGACTGAGGACACACACGTCCAGGGTTCTTGTTTCATTAGGTTGTCATCTCCTTGTTGTGTAGCCAGTTCAAGTTTTCTTCCCTCACTTTCCTCTGAAACAGCCCACATGTTTCCTAGAGCCATGAAGACACTCTGTTGAGAGGGTGCAGGGGCACAAGCCATTTGTGTGTTGGTTTTGTATCTTACATCTTTCCTGAATTCTAGGTCTATTAGCTTCTCATACAGTGTCTAGGGTTTTCTATGTATAAGATCCTGTCATCTGCTTACAGATAAGGAGAAACATTTTAACTCCTTTCTTTCTATGTAGACATTTGAAATTTCCTTTTCTTGCCTAATTATTCTGAGAAGAACTTCTTGTTTTGATGAATAGAATTAGTCACAGGGGAGCCCTTGTCTTGTTCCTGATTTGAGAAGAAAAGCTTTGAAATTTTCTTTGTGAAGCATGATGTCACTTGGCTTTTCAAATGTGGCCTTTAGTATATTGAGGTCCATCACTTCTACACCTAATCTGCTAAGAATTTTAAATCTGAAGCGATTCTCAATTTTAAAGGCTTCATTCTGTATCTATTTATAAGACGGTATACTTTATCCTTCATTCTGTGGAGGAGATGTAGCACAGTTACTGGTTTTTGTATGTTGAACCAGCCTTGCATGCTAGGATGGTATCCCACTTGATCATGGTAAATGATTCTTGCAGGGTGCTGTTAAGTTTCCTAGTATATTTCTGAGGGTTTTGAATATAATTTCATCAGGGATATTGACCTGTCATTTTTGTATGTTTCTACTTGACTTTGATATGAGTGTAATGGTCACCTCAATAAATCTGTTTGGAAGTGTTGTCTCTTTCCTCAGTTCTTGGAAGAGTTCAAGAAGAGTTGATAGAAAGTTATCAGTTCCCATTTGAATTTCTGGTAGAATTCACCCTTGATTTCATTTGGTCCTTGGCTTTTATTTGGTGGAAGGTTTTCACTATTACTTCAACTATATTTTAAAAATTTGTATCAATTTAGCAAAGTTTGGATTAAATTCCTAATTTGAGCTCCTACTAAGTGAACTGAGAAATACAACTGTTGATCTTCACAGGGTGTGGTCAGTGTTGAAATAATAGTTGCTTGCAGACCACATATTTATTTCATATGAAATCCAAGAAAACAAAAAATAACCCTGTTTTATTATATAGAATTCCTAAAGTACATTGTGTAATGACATGAATGGTACTGTATCACTGCTCATGTGTGAATGCATGTCTTTTCCAGAAATGAGTGTGAGACTGTGTGTGTCTGTGACTGTGTGTGTGACTGTGTGTGTGACTGTGTGTGTGACTGTGTGTGTGACTGTGTCTCTGTGTGTGTGTGACTATGTGTGTCTGTGTGACGCTGTGTGTGTGTGTGTGTGTGTGTGTGTGTGTGTGTGTGTGTGAGATTCTGTGTTTCCTGGGCAAGTAGTAAGAGGACGGTATGGACTCAGGGCGTCCCATCGATGCTCCTCAGCTCTCTACATGCTCCGGATGCACATCTCACCCAGAGTGAAGCTAGGAAACATTGGCTCCAGGGGGAAAGGTGGAGGAGGAGTTCAATGATGCACATCCCAGCCATCAAGGACTTCTGTCCCTGCTGTGGGGTTAGCACTGCTTCCTGATGGACAACAGGTGTCCCCTTGTTTGGATTGATGTCGGGGCTCCCTGTGTTTGGTTCACTGAGATGGCAGCTCTTCTGGGGGCCAATGTGGACCCAGAGAGGATGGGTGAGGTCCACCAGCCCTGGATGTGCACAGGCCTTTCAGCAGAGGGAGGGCCCTGTGATCTCCCTGGAACCAGGATGGGGAGGGCACACGGAAAGTCAGACTCTTAAGGAGCTATAACCCCCCACCCCCCGAGGGAGGGATGCAGAGCTGTGCACACAGGCCAATCCCAGTAACCCAGCTGTAGAGTTCATATTCCTCAGCGAAACATTGAAAAGAGAGTGAAAAAAAAAGCCACTTTTAGAATTTGTGAAGGAGACTTGGTAAAGGAGAGTCCCCACTCCCTGCTGACATGTCACCTGCAAACACAATGTCTCTTCTTCACTGTTGTCTGCAGGGAGAATATGACAAGGAAGAGTCCCTGGAGACAGCTGAGAGCTTGTGAGGAAATCCCTGTGCCCAACAGGAAGGCCCTTCTCTCCCCACCTCCCTCTGCCCCTGCTCCTGGGGCTGCTCTCTGTGCTGTGGTTCCTGAGTGCCCCCTTGTGTCTGGGGCACCCCTACAGCCCAGCCCTGCTGTCTCCTCAGGGAGGTTTGTATCTGGGCTCACACTGACTTCCCCTCACTGTGTCTCTTGCACAGTAATACACGGCCGTGTCCTCGGTGGTCACAGAGCTCAGCTGCAGGGAGAACTTGTTCCTAGCCTGGTCAGCAGTGATGCAGATGTGGCCCTGGAAGGCAGGGTTGTACCTTGTGCTCCCTGACCACCACCCCATCCACTGCAACCCTTTCCCCGGGGGCTGGCAGATCCAGTTCCAGTAGTCACTGCTGGTGACTGAGCCCCCAGACACATTGCAGGTGAGGGAGAGGGTCTGCGAGGGCTTCACCAGTCCTGGGCCTGACTCCTGCAGCTGCACCTGGGACAGGACACCTGGGACAGAGAGAACACAGTGAGTCCTGGGCTCAGATGCAGGGTCCCCATCTTCTCACCTCTAAGCCCTGAGTCACTCACATGTGGGAGCTGACAGCAGGAAGAGGAAGAGCCACATGGGAGTCATGTCTTGCAGGTGAGGTCCTGGTCCCCAAGAAAGTATTCTCCAGGGTGAGGAGGCCCTGCATTTAAGTGGATGCCAACTGTGTGTGTGTCTGGTGGCCGTGTGGGCATTTGCATATGGGAGGTGTCTGCACATACAAAGGGCAAGAGGTGAGGGGACTTCCAGGTCTCCTGGGGCTTCTACTGGAAGGAGGTGCTGACTGTGCCCTCAGAGAACCAGGCCCTCCTTGGGGTCCTGGTCACTGTGCCCAGGGACCTCTCCTTCCACACCAGGGGCTGTGCTTCAGGAGGTGGTCAGGAAGTAGGATGTGGGCACAATTATTAACTCCTTATGGATAAATTTAATGTGCCTCTGCTCCCATGGATATAAATAGATATAGATATAGATGATATAGATATAGATATAGAAATTGTTTTATTTATCCTTACTTGATATTTTCATAGACTTTTAGAGAAATGTAAAGGAGAAAGAGAGAGAGACATTGATGTGAGATAGAAATATTGAACAGAGAAAGATGGGGAGAAAGAGAGAAACATTGATGGCGGGGAACTAATTTATTATTTTCCTCCCATATCTGCCAAGACTGGGAATCAAACCCATAACCTTGTCATTCATTTGTTTTAATATATATTTTATAGTTTTCAGAGAGGAAGGGAGAGGAAGGGACAGGTAGAAACGTCAATGATGAAAGAGAATCATTGATCCGCTGCCTCCTGTATCATCACTACTGGAAATCAAATGCACAACCCAGGTGTGTGCCCTGACCAGGAATGGAATCATAGGTCAAAGCTCAACCACTGTGCCACACCAGCATAGCTTCATTCAGTTTTGAAATATATTTTTAGTTAGTTTAGAATTCAACCTTGATGGCTACTCAATTTTCCTTCAGCACTTAAAGTCCTCATTTGTTACAGGAGGTTCATCTTCAGGAGACCAGAAGTCCCATGTGACACTGTTTCCCTTACAAACTGCTCAGAGGATAAACTAAAACCAGAGTGTGAGCCTAGAGCCAGTGGACCAAGTGTTGGGGGAGATAGGTGCATCTCTGTGGGTCCCTGGGGTCCAGAAGCATGAACTAGAGAGACATTGACAGAGCTCCTGGGTCCTATTTCTTCAGGGCAGTTTGGTGCTGGATGTGTAGCAGCTGCATGGCCTTCTTTGTGGTGTTTATTCTCTAGACTTTATTGTAGTACCAGTTCCATGTGTTGGACATAGTAGAGAATAATCAAGACCAGATCAGTTTATGTGAAGTTGTTGTTGTCAATGTGGCGGAAATTGTGTTGTAGTTTTGGAAATCTATATCAATAAAAGGGTAATATTCTAATTAGACCAAACATCTTCTGGTCATTCTTTCCAGACTTCCTTCCAGACAAAGCCATGGTGACAGTGGCTGAGGCAGAGGAAGTTAGGGGTGATCAGGTCGGCAGGGGAAGGCAGTTAGGGGTGACCTGGCCATCAGAGGAAGGCAGTTAGGGGGCGACCAGGCCAGCAGGGGAGTTCAGCTAGCGGGCAATCAGGCTGGCAGGGGAGGGCAGTTAGTGGGCAATCAGGGCAGCAGGGGAGGGTAGTTAGGGGCGATCAGTCCAGCAGACAGAGGCAGTTAAGGGCCATCAGGCAGGCGAGCGGTTAAGAGCCAGCTGCCTGGATTGTGAGAGGGATGTACTCCAAGGGTTCCCAGATCAGAGAGGGTGCAGACTGGGCTGAGGGTCACCTGTGCTCCCCCCTGCACGAATTTTGTGCACCAAGCCTCTAGTTTAATTATAAAAACTCTTGATGTAAAACACTGATATGAAGGAGCAGATATAGAGAAATCATTTTATATGAAGAGTATTGTTTTTCTCTGTCCATTATTACAGAATGAATAAATCACCCAGATAACTGCCATTACTGGAGTTGATTTATCTATTGTCATAGAAACTTGGTCAGCCTTTGTGGCTTTGCCTTGTTTTCACCATCAGGGTCTGTAACCATGTGGCCACTTGATCTAGTTCTAACCAGGGGGCAGGAGAGCATGTTGGGCTTTCCTGCTTCATCAGCAGCTCATCTCAGAGGCACCATGCCCTTCCTCTCCAGTGCCTACTCGGATCTGCATGTGGCCCTTGGCAGTGATGTCACAGTGTCCGTACATGATGGGCAACCCCAGGACCTGAAGGTCATTCACTGGATGGACCACGTGCAACACGGGAAAAGCCACCCTGAGCCTGGAGGGGAATTACCATGGACAGGAATTCACCACGTCTGAACAGGCACACCTCCAGGATCGTCCATTTATTGTGTTGTGATTTCCTCATTGTCCATCCAGTTCCATTTGCCTCTCTCTTCCCTGAAATAGCCACAGATAATCTCTGGAGTCCTTCAGGAAAGAAAGCATTGGCTTGAAGATTAACCCACGTTC
Organism: Myotis lucifugus; assembly: GCF_000147115.1. Taxonomy (NCBI): domain Eukaryota; kingdom Metazoa; phylum Chordata; class Mammalia; order Chiroptera; family Vespertilionidae; genus Myotis; species Myotis lucifugus. The sequence goes on from NW_005872190.1 coordinate 99,045, forward strand.
CAGGTTCCAGGTGAGGTCCAAACGACTGTGTCATGCGTCCCAGAGAGACAGGTGTCATGGCTGAATCCCAAACAGATTACCATGTGCACACACACATGCACACTCACAATCTCACAGACACAACTCCCAGCTCCCAGGAAGGAAACCCATACTCAGGTTCCTGAGGGTCCCTGGAGGCCCTGACTCTCAGGGGACTTTAATGGCTGGACCCTGACCTCAGGAATATCTAGTTTGTCATCGATGGGCCTGTGGGTGTCCTTATATGACAGGACTTTGTGGATGGTTAAGGTGGAGACAAGGGATCTAAGGGTGCTGACGTGGGTTTTACCCTGAGACTTCTCCTGGAACATACCTATAGCCACAAGGGTCCCCTTCAGAGGAAACAAAGCAAATCAAATCAAAGGTTTTGTGATCATTGAAGCCAGATGTTGGGTGGGTTTGCACATCCACCCGAGTGAATGAGGACCAGGAGGGAAGCGTGTAGTAGGAAGGATGGAGAGCTGTGGTGGGAGGTTCTGGGGGTGATCTTTGTCTTGGTGGCCCAGGTGGGCCTGTGAGAGGGAAACGTGGAGATAGGGGCCTGAGGTCAGCACACAGGGGCCTAGGCTGTGCTGACATCTCTCTTGGTGGGAACGTTTCCCAAACCCAGGATGATGAGAGCACTAAGGATGGTCTCCTTTTAGAGAAAGAGAAAGAAAATACAGCGACTTGGTGAGGGAGAGTCACCACTCCCTGCTGACATGTCACCTGCAAACACATGTCCCTTCTTCACTGTTGTCTTCAGGAAGAACTTGAGAAGGAAGAGCCTTCCCTGGAGGCAGCTGAGAGCTTGAGAGGAAATCCCTGTGCCCAACAGGAAGGCCCTTCCCTCCCACCTCCCTCTTCCCCTGCTCCTGGGGCTGCTCTCTGTGCTGTGGGTCCTGAGCAGTCCCTGGTGTCCGGAGCACCCCCTGATGGTCACAACTTCTGGTGCAGGGAGGTTTGTGTCTGGGCTCACACTGATTTCCCCTCAAAGTGTATCTCACACAGTAATACACAGCGGTGTCCTCGGATCTCAGGCTGCTCATTTGCAGATACAGCGTGTTCTTGGCATTGTCTCTGGAGATGGTGAAACGGCCCTTCACAGAATTGGCGTAGTGTATGTAACTACTACCATCACTACCAATGCGTGAGACCCACACCAGCCCCTTCCCTGGAGCCTGGCGCACCCAATGCATCCCATAGCTACTGAAGGTGAATCCAGACGCAGCACAGGAGAGTCTCAGAGACCCCCCAGGCTGCACCAAGGCTCCCCCAGACTCCACCAGCTGCACCTCACACTGGACACCTGCAAACACAGAGACACAAGGTGGACTGAGAATCACATGGAAGCACCAACAGGCACAGGCACAGGTCTCAGCGCTCCCCACTCCTGAGAACGACCTTGAGAAATGATCAGGAGGAAAAGGCAGCTTGGCACCAAGTCCATGGTGGAGCTGCTCAGGTCCTATCTCAGGCGCTTGGGTTCTGGGTGTCTCCCCAACATGCCGGGCAAGGGCCCCCTTTTATGAGCAGGAGGAGAGCCCCATTTGCATGGAGTCTGCATATAAGGTGCATCTGGGACCCTGGGCTGCATGTCTGACCTTGTCATTCTAGTGGTGACCCCAGATGGAAAAGACTCGGGATGCTGACCCACCTCTCTTCCCTTCTTTCCTCAGACCCAGTGACTCTGATTGTGAAACCGCGACCAGCAAGGCTAGGGTTCAAGATCTGAAGATGGGGCCAACACACAAAGGAAGCACTAGACATGAAAACTTAATTTAGAAATCATGGGGGAGACAGGTGGAAACTTCCCTCTAGCAGGAAAAACCCCCAAACCTCAGTCCTGTCTTCCTTTTATTCACTTGAATACACATTTTCCCTTTAAGAATGCAAACAGGCAAATCAACAGTAAAGTTTGGTAAATAGTAAAAGGATTATCAGGTTAGGGATTGCCTTGAGCCTTTTGGCCAACAGCAGGGCAATATTATGCTGATTTTTAGCCCTACTGAATATCAAAGTCCATAGCCTTCTATGCTAACTACTGTTGATCTTTGCCTCCAGCACCTCATCCCTTTTCTTTGGGGGCAGCCTTCCAGGATTGAGAGTCCTCCTTCCTTGTGGCTTTGATGAGGATCCAGGGGTGCTCCCCCAGAGGCACATGGATGGGGCTTCCTCTCACTCTCCTTTACCCTCCGTGGACCATGTTGCCTTTCTGGGATTTGGGAATAAGAATTTGCATTGAATGATGCTTTTATTTTGTGGCAGAAAGATTCTCTTTGTTGTTTCCTTAATCAGATCTTTCACAGAACTCGAACCTCTACATGTGACGAGGCAGGAGAGGCTGGGCTGGACGCTGTGGCCACACCCTTTGTCTCTAATCTGCTGTACCTGTCACAGCATGCAGCTGCCTCCTGAAAGCACACATTTCACTCAACTTCCCTGCTGTTCATGTGCAAAAGTCTGTTTTCCAGCCTCTCAAACTGGGATAATTTCTATCATTTTCACATGGAGCCTGGCTGGTGGGCTCAGTAGTTGGAACGTCATCCCCACACCAAAGGGTGGAAACTCTTTAGAGTCACCACCATCATCATGTGGAGGCAGCAGGTTTATAATAATTGTGTGCACCTCCCTCTCCACATGGGGAAGAAACGTGTATGAACGTATGTGGTAAATGAAGAAAAGACATGTTGTTGTAAGAAATGTCCAAACATGAAAAGCATGTTTATAAGATTCTACTCCAGCCAAATTGTTGACAACTATTGGGGAGAAAGACCTCAAATGCTCCATAGAATAACCATTTGCAGCTGTGTTTATGCATTTGAAGTTAAGGAGGGAAGGTGAGGAGTGACATGGAGATGGGAGAGAGCAAGGCGGGGACTGGGTGCCAGGATAGTTAACAAGATTTTCCCCCTCTCTCTCTTTTTAAAAGTCTTTATTGTTAAAAGTATTACATAAGCCTTCCTTCTCCCTCCCCCCCCCAAACCACATCCAGTTAGCTCCTGTCCCCTATCTATGCCCTCACTACCCCATTGTCTGTGTCCACGAGTTAGGCATATATGTAGACAAGTTCATTGGTTGATTGCTTCCCATGCACCCTCCCCTGCCTTCCCTGTGAGGTTCCATGGTCTGTTCATGCTTCTATGTCTCTGGGTCTATTTTTGTTCATCAGTTTATTTGGTCCATTAGCAATGCAGACTGGTGCAGCCATCATGATAAACAATATGGAGTTCCATCTAAAAATTAAAAATGGAACTCCTATTTGACCCAGTGATCCCACTTCTAGGAATATATCCTAAGAAACCCAAAACACTCATCAGCAAGAATGTATGCACCCCTATGCTCATAGAAGTGCAATTTACAACAGCTAATGTTTGGAAATAGCCTAAGTGCCCTTCTGCAGACGATTGGATAAAAAAACCATGGTACAGCTACACCACAGAATGCTATGCAGCATTGAAAAAGAAAGAACTCTTATCATTTGTAACTCTTTCCTAGCTTCATCTGTTATTGTTCCAGGTGAGGAAAGATTAGAGTCACCCCTAAGTATATTAAATAAATTTGTCATTTCTCCCCTAAAGATTTTCAGATAAGGTCTTAACCAGTTAATGACCCCTAATAATTTTTGAAAGTCATTTAAGGTTTTAAGGCAATCTTTTCATATTTTCACCTTTTGAGAACTAATACATTGATTTTCATTATGGTTTCTAGATATTTGAAAAGCATTTCTTTCTGTACCTTTTCTGGAGCAATCCTTAAGCCCCATTTAGAGAGTTCCTTTTCTAATTGGGAAAATATTGCTAAAGTCTGCTCTTCCTGTGGACTCGCTAAGAGCAAATCATCCATGTAATGGATAATATAATATTGGGAATATTTGTCCCTTAAAGCTGAATAGCTTGAGCTACATATTTTTGACATAAGGTGGGCTATTGGCCATTCCTTAAGGCAAATTTTTCCATTGATATATTTTCATAGGCTCTATATTATTAATAGATTGCACTGAAAAGGCAAATCTCTGTTTATCTTGAGGTACCAAGGCAATGGTGAAAAACAATCCTTAAGATCTACTACTACAAGAGACCAATCTAGAGAAATTTGTGAAGGCGCTGGGAGTCCAGGCTGTAAAGCTCCCATAGTATGCATAGTGTCATTAACCACTCCAAGATCATGCAACAATCGCCACTCTCCTGTCACCTTATTAGTTATTGTAAATATGGGCCTATTCCAAGGACTATTGGAAGGCTACTTGTCCCTATATTAATTCATGAACATGACCTAATTTCTCTTAGGTTAATGGCCACTGATCCATCCATATAAGTCTATCATCTTTCTATTGTGGAGGATCAGCATGGGGGCGAGGAGACTGAGCAGTGACCATTCCTAAAAAGGCTGATATCCTAATCCTCATCTTCCTGGGTTTCCTTTGGCCTGAATGGGTTCTTTAATTCCCTGATTATTTTTTCCTAAGCCTTGACCAGCTTGATATCCCATCTGAGTTATTAACTGCTGTCCCTTGCTGGTAATAACACAAGCTTGTAAACCTTCTAAAATATCCCAGTCCCATAAGTTGATTGCAATTCCAGAGACTATGTAGGACTAAAACCATCTTGTCTGTCCTTCCTCATCTTGCCACTTTAACACTGCAGCACTACGTTGCGTATTATCAGGAACTCCACCTCCCGTAATAGAGCCCATAGCTTCTACCATGGACCAAGTTGGAGGCAGAATTCTTTACTAATAACACTAACATCTGATCCAGTGTCTACTAAACCCTTAAACAGTTTTCCCTCTATTCTTAAATTGATCATAAGATGGGTTTTGCTAATTTCCTGTATCCAATAGATATCTGAGCTTCCAAATCCCTATGTTCCTCTTTTCTTATTTATTGCTTCACCCTGCTGAATATAAGGTAGAAGTGGGAGCTGAGCAATTCTTTGTCCTAGAGTAATTTGCATTATATGTTTGCATTCTAGTGTTACCTTGATTTCTCCCTCATAGTCTGAATCTATGATTCCAGGCAAAACCGTTAGTCCTTTCAGAGTGATTCCACTTCTTCCTAAAACTAATCCTAATGTTCCCAGAGGCACAGGCCCTCAAATTCCTGCAGGGACAGCTTGCGGAGTCTTAAGGGGAGTCAGAGTGATGGCTACTGTGCTGTTGAGATCTAGGCCTGTGCTCCCTGGAGTGGCTCAGATGAAGGAATCCACTGTGGGCTTTGCAGGGCATAAATCCCCTGTTGTTGACAGGGCTGGGGAAAGCCCCTCTGGCCTTTCCCTGCGGCTGGCCATTCCCTATGTCTCCATTTAATGGCTTCCCATTTCTATAAAATTGAGATCTGTATTGACTGGCCCCATGATTTCCTTTTTGACTTCTAGGACATAAAGAGGTCGGATCTGCGTTGTTTGAATCAGGAGGCAGAATGCTCATGCCTTTCCCTTGGGCACCGCCCTGAGTCCTTTTTGGTTGCCTACATTCATTTTTAGAAATGTCCTGTCTGTCCACAATTAAAACATATTTTATTCCCCACTGTTACAGCGGCAGCTACTAAGTTTGCTTGAAAAATTCCTGCTCTCACATCCTGACATGCTGCAGTAATTTCTGTCATGGTACTATTTCTTCTTAGAGGTGTCAGGCATTTCTTACAATCGCATTGGCATTTTCATAAGGTTATTACTGAATTAAAATGTCTCCTGCTGTTTCATGCTGTATTTGTCATCTCACTGTTTGAGTGAGGCGAGTCACAAAATCAGAAAATGATTCTCTGGTCCCTGAGTACACTTACTAAAAGATCCCCAGGATCTTCTTTTGCTGGCAAAGCCCACCAGGCTCTTCTTCCACAAAGCCTAATATTCTCATAAGCTTGTTGCATATGCTGTAGCTGATTCTTCAAGTCACTGTATTGTCCTTGTCCTGATAACATTTCAAAAGTTATTTGAACATTCTGCCCGCAACTAGCATGAGCCTGTTCTTCACGTCTCTCTAAAAATTCTCCCTTCCATTGCAAGTAATCTCCTCCACCCAGGGCTGCATGAGCCAGAGAGTACCAATCACAAGGAGGTAGGAATGCTTCAGAAATGTTAGTGATAATTTTTCCTGTAAATGGAGCTGTAGGCCTCTCCTGCAAGGCCTTTATCATTTTAAAGTCAAATCTGTCATGCTGTCTAATTATTTGGTTTGGGAAATATGGGTCAGCTACTTGTATAACAGGAAAAGCTATTCTCTCCTCCACTGTCATGTCCTTTCCTCCTTCTCAGGTAGCTCTTTGCACAGTTGATTCCATTAGTGGGGAATTGTATGTTTCAGGATCAGGACACGGAGGTGGAGGGGGACATGAAGGCCACTCCTCCAATTTTTCTTTCTGCTCCTCTTTAGGAGCGGGAGGTATAAGGGGAGGTGGTTCATCCTCTTTACCTCTCTAAAAGGTTCTAGCAAATGCAATACCATGCTCCACAGGGATAAACAATTTGGAGGCAAGGTTTCCCCCTGCTGATGAGCTTTTTTTCAAGTTCTGACCTACTCTTTCCCAACATTCAACATCTAATGTACCCTCTTCAGAAAACCAAGGATTATTTTTTTTTTTCGCTAAAAGTATTACAAAGGGTATTACATAAGTGTCCTTTTTTTTCCCCCCCGCCCTTGACAGGCCCCTGCCCTCCCTTACCCCCCAGTGTCTTATGTCCATTAGTTATGGTTATATGGATGCATACAAGTCCTTCGGTTGATCTCTTACTCCCCTCCCTCCTGTCCCCCAACCCTCCCTCGCCTTCCCACTGCAGTCCGTCAAACAGTTTGAGGCAGCTCTGCCACTGTATTTATTATTGTTCAAAAGTTTGTAATGGTCTTAATTATCCATGAAAGAGTGTGATCATGTGGTATTTTCCCTTCATTGACTGGCTTGTTTCACTTAGCATAATGCTCTCCAGTTCCATCCATGCTGTTGCAAATGGTAAGAGTTCCTTCTTTTTTACAGCAGCATAGTATTCCATCGTGTAGATGTACCACAGTTTTCTAATCCATTCATCTACTGATGGGCACTTAGGCTGTTTCCAGATCTTAGCTATGGTGAATTGTACTGCTATGAACATCTGGGTGCATATATCCTTTCTGATTGTTGTTTCTGGTTTCTTGGGATATATTCCTAGAAGTGGGATCACAGGGTCAAATGGGAGTTCCATTTCCAATTTTTTGAGGAACCTCCATACTGCCTTCCATAGTGGTTGCACCAGTCTGCATTCCCACCAGCAGTGCACAAGTGTTCCTTTTTCTCCACATCCTCTCCAGCACTTGTCGTTTGTTGAATTGTTGATGATGGCCATTCTGACAGGTGTGAGATGGTACCTCATTGTTGTTTTGATTTGCATCTCTCGGATGATTAGTGACTTTGAGCATGTTTTCATATGTCTCTTGGCTTTCTGAATGTCCTCTTTTGAAAGGTGTCTATTTAGATCCTTTGCCCATTTTTTGATTGGATTGTTTATCTTCTTTTTGTTAAGTTGTATGAGTTCCCTATAAATTTTGGAGATTAAGCCCTTATCAGATATGACGTTGGCAAATATGTTTTCCCAAGAGGTGGGTTTTCTTGTTGTTTTGTTGACGGTTTCTTTTGCTGTGCAGAAGCTTTTTATTTTGATGTAGTCCCATTTGTTCAGTTTCTCTTTAGTTTCAACTGCCCTAGGAGCTGTATCAGTGAAGAAATTGTTTTGGCATATGTCTGAGATTTTGTTGCCTTTGTATTCTTCTAGAATTTTTATGGTTTCCTGTCGTACATTTAAGTCCTTTATCCATTTTGAGTTTATTCTTGTGTATGGTGTAAGTTGGTGGTCTAGTTTCATTTTCTTGCATATATCTGTCCAATTTTCCCAACACCATTTATTGAAGAGACTATCTTGGCTCCATTGTATGTTCATGCCTCCTTTGTCAAAAATTAATTGAGCATATTGGTTCAGGCTAATTTCTGGACTCTCTATTCTATTCCACTGATCTATATGTCTGTTCTTGTGCCAGTACCAGGCAGTTTTGAGAACAGTGGCTTTGTAATACAGCTTGATATCTGGCATTGAGATCCCACCTACTTTGTTCTTTCTCAGGATCGTTGCAGCTATTCGGGGTCTTTTTTTATTCCAGATGAATTTTTGGAGAGTTCGTTCTAGATCTTTGAAGAAGGCCATTGGTATTTTAATGGGAAGTGCGTTGAATTTATAGATTGCTTTGGGTAGCCCCCGAAATTTTAATGATGTTGATTCTACCAA
>NW_005872191.1:0-5141 GCF_000147115.1 Myotis lucifugus
AAGGACAACCAAACCATCAACTTGAGGACAGCTGAAATCCCTTGACTAAAGAGGTCAGCAACCTTCTACAGGAACAAGGCTCCGTGTGCACTCCATCCACTATGTTTATAGCTACGCTCGCTATCATTGCTTGTCAGTCTTCTTCCGAGTCTTAAACAGCCCAATCTGAGAGGTGGCCACTGATTTGCATGCGCTATCATTTAAAAAATAAAAAAGGGGGAATTTGCCGGGAGCCGGTCCATCCTTGCTGCTTGACACAGTCGCTGCAGGAAAGAAACATCTGCACAGCATATGTTTCAAGGGACCTGGCATATATAGCATATTGTTCTTAATATGTTTGCTCTCCTTAGTGCCATGTGTTTTAACCAAGGTCACCTCTTAGAGAAAAGTTGTTTCCCCAGGTGGGGATTTTTCCCTGAGGTTAGGGAGGGGATACAACCTCTTAATTAAGTGCCAGGCGGGTAGTTAAGCTACATAATCTTTACTCCCTGGAATGGAGATAAGAAACGCCCTAACCTTTGTAATAGAAATTGACAGGATTAAAATCAGCTGGTATAAATACGGATGTAACAAGACAATAAACATCAGATCCTGATCAGTTCCTAACCAGAACTCCGACCAGAACTTTGGCTGGAGATCCTGGCTAGAGGTCCTGACTAGGCTGCTGATCAACTGAAGGCTGTCTTCGTGTCATTCCTTCTTCGCTGACTCCGTCCACACCTTTGGGGACCCCTGGACCTGCTGGGGTTGGACTCCAGCAAACAATAATATAAAGACCAATGTATAAATACATAAGTTATGAGAAATACCAGTTAGAATAAAATAAAATCAACTATTCTCTTATAATTTTAATTTGTCTACAAGATTTTTTAAATATCTAAAAATATTTTATGTTTTTATTGATTTTATTGAGAGAGGAAGAGAGAGATAGAAATATGGATGAAAGAGAATCATTGATTGGCTCCCTCCTGCATGCCCCCTACTGAGGATTGAGCCAGCAACCAGGGTATCTGCCCCCACTTGGAATCAGGAATCGAACCAACAACCTCTTGGTGCATGGAATGATGCTCACCAACTGAGCCACACTGTTGGGCTACAATAAGTTTTTTTTATGAAACTTACCCTTCAAATATTTATGAAGTTCAAATTCTTCTCAGCTGTAACTTTTATATCTTCTGCTGTACACTACTGTTGTAATAATATTGATGAATTTAAACGTTTCCATTAAAATTACTAGCTGATTGAAAGAATTTATATGAAATTATTTAACATATTTCAATTCACCTTTCACTATTTTGCCTTATTATTTCAAATTTCATTTTCTCAGAAACATGAAGATTTTCCTCAATTTACAGAATTTGGAAATGGGGTTAAATAGATTTTAAAAGAACTACAGTAGAGAATTTTCAATTTGTCATTGAATAAGTAAAAATAAGCCACAGTAATAATTTGGCATATGTTAGTATTGTTTTTTTTAAAAAAGTTGGCATGGAATTTTTAATTCTACATTTTAATTAATGAATACAAGTAGAAGGTTATATAAACAGATAAATATTCCCTGATTTCTTAAACTAGAAATATAAACCGATAGCTAAGCTTATCCCAGAATTGTTGACTAGCACATGCTGTGCTCTCAGTTACATATGTAAATAGTGCGTTTTGTCCCTGTTATAATAGGAAAACTCCTTCTTGAGGTGACAAATTCTGGAAGGAAACAATGCTTTGTCTATACTAAACTTAATCCAAAGGAGGGAATGGGGAAGAGCTCAAATATCTATTTGCTAAATTTTAAAATTATAATCCTAGCTGCATAAAGTAAAAACATATCAAGGAGGATGTGTAAAACCCAGCTACAAAAGCAAAATTATCTACATCATCTGCTCCCTGGGTAGATTGAACTATCAGTTCGCTTTTGGTGCAAAATAAACATTCCAGGAATTTGGCGACTTAAGAGGACAATCTGTAGCTTCCATGACTGTGGGTCAGCTAGGGCTGAACACAGCTAGACAGTTATTTAGATTGCAGTTGGGCTCATTCACATGTCTGCAGGCAATGAGGCAGCTGTGCTCAGGAGGGTTGGATGCTGTGTGTGCGTGGTGGGAGTGGGGGGTTAGAGACAGGGTAGGCTGGGCCATGTCATTCTCAATATCCGGCAGGATTTTGATCAGCCTTGTCCCTGTGGTAACTGGACAGGTTTCCCAGAGAGACTCTTGTGTGTAAGGCCTTCTGAATCCTGTGCTGAGAACAATATTACTTATGTCACATTCTTTTATTCAAGGCAAGTTACATTGCCAAGTCAGATTCCAAGAATGGAGAATAGAGACTCCAACAAATGATAGAAAAAGCTACATTGCAATAGGTGTGACATAATAACAGAAAAATTTCAGGCCAATTCTTTTGCAAACTACTATGGTAGAGTACATATGTTAACTATCGCATAAAGACTTGTTGACTGACTAAATGAGTGCATAAGTGAATGTTCAGTGATGAAGAAAAGTAATACAATTCTCAGTAATTCACTGGGAATCTTATAGATGTCAAAGTTGTTTACAATATTTTGTAGTCACTCTTTATATGAGTAGACTGTGTTGACTAAATTGAGTATTTGTTTGCTTTTTCTAATTATTTTATTTACATGCCATTTTCTGAGTTTTTGTTTTTGATACGGATAATTCAATTGTTACTAAGGAATATTATTGTTCAAACTCCTTTCTGAATAAAATTTTCAAACTTTTGTTTTACAGTAATTAACCTCACTGAATTAATCCTAGCCTTTAAATATTTTTTTCAAACTAAAAACTTATAAGGAAAATAGAACTATTATTTATGTTTTAAACAAGACTAACTGCTATCAAATGCAAGAGGTCTTCCATTATAAAAACTTACTTTCAGGCAAGTTTTCCCTATATTTTCAATATCTATTCTTCCTTCTATCACAAAATAAGAATTATTTGAATAGGACTTTTTAATCCAAACCATATCTTCATTTCTACTGGTATAGTTTTTTGTTGTTTTTTTTTTTTTTTCACAAAATGAAGAGTACTTTAGAAAAAAAAAAAACACCTGGAAATCATCCCAAATTTAAACATCTGCCCACATGCAACACATCTCAAAGGAAAAGGCAAAAATCTGTGAGGGCATAAAGCAATGCAAATATACTTCAATATGTCAGTAATTCTCATATTAGCTCCTGAAATTTTTGCTACATAAGACAATGTAGACCTCAAAAGTGTGATGGTAGATACTTTGTTCAAATGCAAATTGAAATGCATTAGTTTAGAATACATGCAGACTGTGAACTTGATTTGGGCTGGCATTCTACTTTGGTAGGTCCACATGTTAAATTAGGTTCAATCTCATAATTGCACCTGCAGTTAGCATAGCAGCACAAAAAGATCAATGCTAGGTTACGGTTCAAGCACAGACAAGGTACAGGGTTTTATTGTCCCTTCGTTTGCTTCACTGTGTGACGCTATTAAAATTTCCACAGAGCACAGCATTATACAGAGCTCAATCAGACAACGGGTAATGCCCTTTTGAGGGAGTTAGCTCATTTTCTTTTTATTGGTTGTAATGTGTGTGGTGCCAAGCCACTGGTTTCATCTTAATTGCTTTTAAAAAAAGAAGCTTATCTAAGTTGACAGATAAATTAAAAATGCAACTTCACCTACTATTTTTTCTGCTTTTCATCTATGAAAAAAATTAGTTTTGTGGTATAATAATCTTCTATTTGTTTTATTTCATTGTAATGGTACCTCATGGCTGCCTCCTATGCCCTAGAGATGGTAGGAAAACAAAATTTGAGATTAGAAAGAATCTTAAAATTCTCTATCAATGAACCCATTTGAATTTAAAACTTATTAGGAGTAACAAACTTTTTACAGAAACCTTCTAGAGAAACTATATATGCAGTCTATTAATATAATTCAGAAGTCCTCTCAGGCTATACATAGGCAATTGTGTGTGTGTGTGTGTGTACAGGCAGTACTACCTATATATACGAATTGGTGTTTATATGTAGCAAATGCTCATTGCTTTATTCTTTTACTATGGTTACAGACCTATGACCTCATTATTAAAAATGGAATTCTTCCATCTAATTAAAGCTATAATATATTTCATTTACAATATGTATGCAAATGAATATATTTCTACTTGATAACCCCACTGGGGAAATTAATAGTTTTAAATAAGTGAAGTAAAAATGGTTTTACTATTAAATGGAATTCTCTGAGGTACCCACATAGGAATGTCAACCTGTGAAAAATAAGGGTATATATGATTATTTTTTCAAAGAACCTGAAAAGTAGACCTTTATTAGTCTATACATATGATGATTCTCTGATATGTGATTTCTCAAACAACCCAAGAATAAGTAATTAGAATTTCCTCTCTTTGTCAACTAAACTTTTCATTCAGCATCACTGCAATAATCTGAAACATTGCTTTCTCAGGGTCATCTATGCTTTGTTTTTGGCCAAAGATCCGAATTACTTCACAGCCATATTACTTAAAATATTACATAAAATATCAACTTAATAGCTTTTTAACAACAAAGAAGAATATATTTTAGACACAGTATGCATTAGTTTATATAAATTATTAAAATCTATATTTTATTGTATTTATTTTCCCCAGATTTATTGATTTATAACTGATAAATAAAATATAGCCTATATTATAAATATTAATTTCCCCAAGCAGAAAATGTGCAGTGAGGCTACATATATTATCTGCTTGAATCTCCCATTGGATCTAGGATTCCCTTATACATGATCCCTAATTTCTGCTCTTAAAAATCCTCTGGGAACAGGAGTCCAGTGTTTCCTTAGGAAGACCCTGATACTTTGACATTAAGGTCTTATATTGAGTTAATCTTAATCATGTTAAAACTGAATGTACCATTGATAGTTCTACCTCTGAAACTAGTCAGAGTTCTTAATTCATTTGCACATGAACCTCTTTCCAAATATATAGTGGCAATTGTGTTAACAACAATAATAGTAACTAAAATTTATTGAGTAACACATTCCAGGAAAGGTTCACTGTGCTTTGCATATATCTTTTAATGCTAACAACAATCCTACAAAGCAGGCCCAGTTATTAATGCTGTTTTGCAGATATGGGAAAACGGGGGAAGG